>NC_036848.1:17225764-17525764 GCF_002910315.2 Salvelinus sp. IW2-2015
CACACCTGTCGAAGAGATATTACATAACTGATTGTACGTAAGTATATTAAACCAAATATTTTAGACTCTTTTACTCAAGGGTAAATTTTACTGGGGTGACTTTTCCAAATTTTACTTGAGTCATTCTCTATTTCAGGTATTTTTACTTTTAACTTCAAAGTAACAATTGGGGTTACTTTATGCCTTCGCTGCTATGTTAACATTGCGCCACCTGGTGAACAAGAGTATAATTGCAATTTTTTGCTGCTATGAGGCCATTACGCCTGGTCAAAGCATTTTGATGATGCAGTAGGCTATAATGTGATGGTGGAGATCAAAGGGAAAGCACAGATACGTAGCACCCCCCCCCCCCCCCCCCCCCCCCACCCCCCCCCCCCCCCCCCCCCCCCCCCCCCCCCCCCCCCCCCCCCCCCCCCCCCCCCCCCCCCCCCCCCCCCCCCCCCCCCCCCCCCCCCCCCCCGCCCCCCCCCCCCCCCCCCCCCCCCCCCCCCCCCCCCCCCCCCCCGCCCCCCCCCCCCCCCCCCCCCCCCCCCCCCCCCCCCCCCCCCCCCCCCCCCCCCCCCCCCCCCCCCCCCCCCCCCCCCCCCCCCCCCCCCCCCCCCCCCCCCCCCCCCCCCCCCCCCCCCCCCCCCCCCCCCCCCCCCACCCCCCCCCCCCCCCCCCCCCCCCCCCCCCCTGGATGCAGTGAGTTATCAAAAGATTTGTTCAGGGGACACTGGAGTAAAGCACTCTCCACCTGGCTTGTATGTTCGGCAAGTGAACATATGAAGATTTTCATTCCAAAACGCTATATATTTTTATTACCTTGATTTAACTAGGCCAGTCAGTTATTAAGAACAAATTCTTATTTTCAATGACGGCCTACATCCACCAGGCTCTGACGAAAGAAGTAGTGCTGCTTGGTTTTACACAGGTTAAATGTAACGAATAAACTAATATATAAGATATAGAACTGTACAAATTATACATTTGTGACATCAATATTGAAAATAAAAATAAATAAATACAGTAATATGAGGTTGGTATGTAAAACATTTACATTTGACATTTTAGTCATTTAGCAGATGCTCTTTTCCAGAGCAACTTATAGTAAGTGCATTACTTTAAGATAGCTAGCTGGAGACGACCACATATCACAGTCAAATATATAGGACACAAACATTCCGTTCCAGCAAACAATGGATATATAGGGGTTTTGCTAAAAAAAAAAACGAAAAAAAACGAAAGTCTATTAATAAAAAATCTGATAAGAGTAATATTTTACACACATATGAAGGAACTCATAAGCAATCGTTTCTGATGAAAAAAACAACAAATGCAAAACATTTGTGGATATGGCGTTTTGAAAATAAATATTTTTCATCTATTTAGTCTTAATGTATGTCTTAGTCTTGCTAAAATATCCGTAAAGTGTAAATCCACAGCTGAAAAAATAACGCCAGGCTTCGGTAAAAAGCTAGGAATGGGAATGGAGAAATGTTAACCACTCTTAAATGCATAGACAGAGTTATGGATGCAAGGACTGCCATCCATGATATCACAGTATACTTGTCACATGTCTTGAGACTATACAGTGTCAAGTTGAACTAAGCTCATGAAGCACTTATAAGCTATATTCTTCAAGAATCAATGTGTACTATAATTCTTTTAGAAGTCCAACAGTGGATGTAGCAACTGTAGATTTCCCCTTTAAAGAGACTTAGCCACACATAATAATCAAAAAAAAACTTATTGTGAAAAAGTATTTTTTCTAATGTTAGTTATAGTAATGTCTCATCCACTGGAATCACCAAAGAATCTGTATTGCGACTAGGCAAAACATTGTTGTCCTTGAGTAAGATTTGCCAATTCTCTAGCAAGAGAGTAACAACAAGGATATGCTTACCTTCCCAATGATTTTGCCATTCTTGTTCATACAGATGTAATACTCACTCCCTTCCCTTTTAGTCGAATATGCTCCCAAAGGTTCCGTTCTCGACAACAAGAAAAGCTAAAGGGAAGGAGAAAACACATTTACTTAATGAATACTTAATGAATACTTCAACCACTTCATTAAGTTGATACAGACCATTTGAAAACAGATAATAACTATTGGTTCATGAAAAATACTCTATAATTGACTTCGCCATCTCACAGAATAACAAATATAACAACTTTAGCCTCATAAACATTGAAACGACCCATTCTAAACAAGCACGCCGGCGGCTCTTTTGCTCTGCGCACAACCTTTACCCCTGTGGTTCATCTTTGTTTCTGGTTCGCTCCTCGCGGGCAAGAGATCTGCCAAACAATTTTGGAGCGGTTTACGCTCCCTCGGATTAGGTTTCAGGTCTCTTTAGTCTGTGCTCACTCAATCAAAAAGTTAAAGATGATTCCATTTGTTTAAACACACTGGCCTATTCAGTGGCACCAAGGGAACGGAGGTGGGCGGGCAGGGGGGGGGTCCCAAAAATAGTCCTGTAAAACAATCTTGTAGGTGAGTGGGAAACTCATCTCAGAACTGACGTTGAGCGAGGAGGGAAGAAGACATGCCGCTCTTTCAACCAGGGAGCAAAGAGGATAAAATGACTGGGTGAGACTTCTCTGAATGCACAGGTTTGAGAAACACATTGGAGCTGCCTGAGAGGAGTTGGAGGAGCTGAGACAGAGACCGCACAAGTCCCACTTGCTGCCCCTCTTCCATCCTTCATACTACATGGATAAAGCGAGCTGTACCGTGATATCCGGGTTGAAGAGGTTTTAGTGTAGTGTCGCTCACTGCGGCCAAGCTTAATAAGAAACCCCACAGCATTCTCAGCGCTGAGTCGCAAACGACTGTGCCTCGGACGTATGCATGTACCACTGGGAGACTCCAATTGCAACCTGAAACACAGGTGCAACAACTGCCTCAAAAAAAAAACACTTCTGCCTGTTTCACGTGGATTTTTTTTTTTTTTTTTTACAAATGTGACTATGCATTTAGATACATAAGATGCTATCGGACAAATGGTGACATCAATTATGTGGGATTGCATGTGACACATTCTCTAGCCCAGCTCTACTGCCTGGGGAGAATTAGAACTCTGTCTTTATCCGCGTGTATATGTGGGGTAGCTGACCCTGTAGTAGCTGAGGCTCCATTTCTCAGCCGTGCTTTCTGACCCTCCATTGTGAGGTTGCTGGTATGACTGAGTGAGGATTAGGTGCAGAGAGGAGAGAAGAGTGTCTTCCCGAGCCTCCTGTTAAATCAGTGTCAGGGAGTTCACAGGTGCCAGTACTGGGGCTGAGTGGAGGGGGCAGGGTTGGCAATTCCTCATGGGGAACATTGAATCTGCTTCACTCAAGCTCTAACAAGCAACGAGAGGAAACCTCGCCTCAGTGCATCTGTGACTGAACACAGTCGACCGGGCGGTGCTTGTTGGCGACTCATACATGTGAGTGCAAACAGGCAAGCACTCCCATACAAACGCGTCTAGACCGCAGCCCAACTTTTAATAGAAAATGGGCCATGTCCACAGTGACAAGTAGTGAATATAGCAACTGATAAACCTCCACAGAGTTGAAAAGAACTATGCCAGGCATCACGCAGAATTACTTTCCATGACAACAATCAGATGTATTTCCACCTCAATATGATCATGACCAGAACAGTGGAAGGACACAGCTGAGACACAATGAATAAAGACAAATATACAGTACCTCAGATGTGCTTTCTCTGTGGCCGGACACGCTCATAGCCTCACATTCCACCACTATTCATAATCTTAATGGGCTTAACCAAGCAATCAGTAAGGAGCTGAGTTAGGGTCAAAGTTCACCTATTAAAAATGTTAAACCCAACTCTGACCAGTAGCGGTCGTAAATAGGTCGAATTGATCCTGTTTCACTGGGATAAATCCCACAATAAAAGACCATTGATGAGGGGAACTGGCTTGAAGCGTCTGTAAGTGTATGACTATTATAAGATATTTATTGCCTTTCTTTGTAAATACAATGTGATGAATTTATTTGGCCTCTGTTAATAAAATGAGGACTATATTTAAAACAATTTTTCTATGTGTTTACTTGTCCTGGTATTATAGTTGAGGGGCAAATGCATGCCTTTTCTCTCCTACACACTGGGGTTATATAAATTCACTAAATGCATTTTCATATACTATACAAACCTAAATGTGTGAAGGCTGCTTTCAACAGCAGTAGGTTTCTAGGTTGAGAAATGTTGCATTGCGGAATCATTGTAAGAGCTACGTTTACTATAACCTAACCATGAACTTTGATAGTACATTAGCTGTGTCTGTGCCAAGACGACATCCAACGGAACTTCGATATTTGTAGTTACTCACTGGGCAGTGGTACAGATGTCATTTCAATGTATAGTTTTGATTTACATTTGGTTGAGTTGTCAAGTAACGTGACTTCAACGTGAAGTCAACCACACATCTCACCATGTCATTTGATTTAGGTTAAAAGTTGGTTGGGGGGAAAAAAATACAAAATTCCCTTACGTTGATGACTTTTTGCAAATCCACCTTTATTCAACGTCAACACATTTACATTTTGAGGTGAAATGACGTGGAAACAACATTGAGTCAACCAGATTTTGCCCAGTGGGTACCTCTCATCACCTCTTTAATATTTTGATCGAGTTTATGTTTTAGGAACAGTGCTTGTATGTGCATGGTGTACAACTGCTAAATCCTATTGGGACTGTAAGGCAATTTTGTGTACAAGGAACAAAAGTCATTTGAATTTGGTCCACTTGATACGAATATCATTTTTGATTCATCTAACATCTGGGTTTAGATGTGGGCTTGTACAACCTTTCCCATTACGCAAATTGCGATCATAACTGGGATGTCCTCAACTTCCATGGGATGTTATGCAGACATCAAAATCAAGGCCGGAAACCAGTCTGAAAGGAGTTCGTTTTACATCTCCTAAGAAGTTTGTCATAATTCAAAATGTGGAAATATGAAGAGATATTTTCTGTAGCGAGTGTTCCAATTGCCACCTTACTGGCACAACAACTGTATATCAAGAAAGAGGATATTTTGCCATGAGGTTGAAAGACAAGGAGTGTTGAGAGAATAGCAGAGAGTCCTCTGCTGTGAACTTTCTGCTATTCTGTTGTTTCACACAAGTATTTTATTAGAAATGCTATAACTGAACCTTGTGTTACTCTGCTACAAAGGATGCCACTTTTATATAATGTTGTGAGCTTTCTCTTGGCAAAAGCGTTTGAGACATTTCTCCTACTAAAAAACAGGGTGAAGGAATGTGCAATAGTATGTCTTATAATGTTGTGCGCTGGAATGGTGTTTACAGTAACCGTCAGACTGAAAGATGGCAGTTTTGAAGAAAAAACGTATTTTGTTTAACTTCCTACTGATGTTATCAGACACACGGCAGTCTGCCTAGCCACCTAGCTATACCAGATGAAGACACTATTCCGTCATTGGATTTAGAGGTCTCATGCATGTCTCATGCTCTGTCTGCTTTTAAAAATACTATTTTACATGACGTTTTTTCATGTGCGATACTCTTGCAATACTCGTTCAATTTAATTATAGAATCCCCTAACAGGTTCATACAGACCAGGGTGAGAAATGTGACAATTTAATATATCTGAATACAGACATTGTGCCTGTGCAAATTACTTACAGAATAGTAATGATGAAAGAATGATATGCATATTAATAATGTCCCTCAACAACTTGTTATGATAGAGAAAGAAGAGAGATGTAATCTTAAGAAATAGAGGTTGAGGGTTGTCTAAACGAGCACCAATGGTAACAAATGGATTGAACCTTTCGGAATGATCTGAAGACATTTTGTATAAACCTCCTGCCAAGCCTTTATTTGAGTTAACCATTGATCACTGTAGGATAGACTTGGAGCTGAATCGATAACTTTCAAATGAAACATGAAATCCTCGTTCCAAATGTCTTCTGCAGGGAACTGAATCTCTAAATGCAGTAGCGGCAAAAGAGTTTATTCTATTATCAGATATTTTCTTTTCATCGTGCAAAAAATGTATAAATGATTCTTTATTAACTCAACGCAGCTCCTAACATCATCCATCAACATATAACAACATATTAAGAATGGCATTACAACGGCCTCTGTCACTGTCTTGAGGAAATTTGTTCTATTTGTGGTGGCACATAAGTCAAATAAAATGTCAGTGGAACAACCAAAGTGTTCCTCAGAATTCAAGCATCAGCAACCACAAACTTAATAAGAAGCCCTGTCAACAGAAATTTGGTGGCACACTATTTGAGACATAGAACCACCTTTGTCTCTCGAAGACTACTTAACTTGCCCTCAGGTTAGAGAAAAACAAAGACAAAACCAAAATGGTACCCAAGCCCTAATACAGTCATTTTACATATGCCATTTACTGTAGATCTATGTCACGTCATTTACCATCAAGACACCGCAGTCTTTCTTATTCTAGCTAAACGTTAAACCGCACTTGACTGGTCTTCTTTTATGACTGAAAAATCCACTGGGGAAACATTTTGTGATTCTCAATGTTTTGAATGTTTGTCTTTGAATATACAGCTGAGCAGTGTTTTTACAGGATTATAAATCTGCTTATATACTATTTTTTGTTGAAAACCGTCTGTTTTCTTTGAATAATAGATTTTCATGTAGTCTTTTGCGCCTAGGCAGAAGGTAGCCTAGTGGTTAAGAGCATTGGGCCAGTAACTGAAATGTCTCTGGTTTGAATCCCAAGCAGAATAGGTGAAGAATCTGTCCATGTGCCCTTGAGCAAGGCACTTATCCCTAGTTGCTCTGGATAAGAGCATCTGCTAAAATGGAAAATAATGGAAAAATGAGCAAGTTACAGACTGATGGTCTTCTTGATGGGTAGTTGCTTTAGCCGTTGACCCCTACTAAGTGGTTCGTTTGAGAAATATTATTCTATTGAAAGATTTTTTTATGATAAATGATATAGAGTACATGTAAAAGTGTTAATTTGATGTATTACATAATCTTTATAAATACCTACATATACAGTGCCTTCAGAAAGAAATCACCCCCTTAACTTTTTCCACATTTTGTTGTATTACAGCCTGAATTTTAAATGTATTAAATTGAGATTTGTTGTCACTGATCTACACACAATACTCCATAATGTCGATGTGGAATTTTAGTTGTAGAACATTTTCAAAATGTATAAAAAATGAAAAGCTGAAATGTCTTGAGTCAATAAGTATTCAACCCCTTTGTAATGGCAAGCCAAAATAAGTTCAGGAGTAAAAATGTGCTTAACAAATCACAGAAGTTGCTTGAACTCATTCTTTGTTCAATAATAGTGGTTAACATCATTTTGAATGAGTACCTCAGCTTTGTACCCCACACATACAATTGTCTGTAAGGTCCCTCAATCGAGAAGTGAATTTCAAGCCCAGATTCAACCACAAAGACCAGGGACATTTTTCAATGCCTCGCAAAGAACGGCACTGATTGGTAGATGTGTTAAAATAAAGAAAGATGAATTTCCCTTTGACCATGGTGATTAGGCATTGGATGGTGCATCAATACACCCAGTCACTATAAAGATAAAGACTTCCTAACTTTCTGTAGAGGAAACAAACTGCTCAGGGATTTCACCATGAGGCCAATGGGGATTTTAAAACAGTTACAGAGTTTAATGGTTGTGATATGAGAAAACCTTGGATGGATCAACAACATTGTAGTAACTCCACAATACTAACCTAAAATGACAGAGTAAAAAGAAGGAAGCCTGTACAGAATAAAACTATTCCAAAACATGCATCCTGTTTGCAACAAGGCACTAAAGTAATACTACAAAAAATATGGCAAAGAAATTAACTTTACGTCCTGAATACAAAGTGTTGTTTGGGGGAAATCCAATACAACACATTACTGAGTACCACTCTCCATCTTTTCAAGCATTGCGGTGGCTGCATCATGTTATGGGTATGCTTGTCATCGGCAAGGACAATGGAATTTTTTAGGACAAAAATAAATGGAATTGAGCTAAGCACAGGCAAAATCCTAAAAGAAAACCTGGTTCAGTCTGTTTTCCAACAGATACTGGGAGACAAATTCACCTTTCAGCAGGACAATAAACTGAAACACAAGGCCAAATCTACACTGGAGTTGCTAACCAAGACAACATTGAATGTTCCTGAGTGGCCTAGTTAGAGTTTTGACTTACATCGGTTTGAAAATCTATGGCAAGACTTGAAAATAGCTTTCTAGCAATGATCAACAACCAACATGACAGAGCTTTAAGATTTTTTTAAAGAATAATGGGGCAAATATTGTACAATTTAGGTTGCAAAGCTCTTAGAGACGTAGTCAAAAATACTCACAGCTGTAATCACTGCCAAAGGGGTTTCTAACATCTATAATCTCAGTGGGGTGAAAACTTATCTCATCAAGATATATTTGTATTTTATTTTTCATACATTTTTCATAAATGTTAGAATTATTCTTCCACTTTGACGTTAGAGTATTTTGTGTAGATCATTGACCAAAAACGATAAATAAATAAATTTGAATCCCACTTTTTAACATAACAAAATGTGAAAAAAGTCAAGGGGTGTGAATGCTTTCTGAAGGCAACTGATCCTAGTTTTGTTGTTGTTATATACCGGGATTTCTTTTTAAACTGGGATTTTTTATTTCCGCAATGATCTCTTTTAGGCACTCTCCAGGCTTTGGCCCTTCATGCGTATCTCTTCACATCCTTGGCAGACACAACCTGCTGGGTACCCCCCCTGAGGAAAAAAGGGACCTCCAGAAGGACTTCCATAGTCCATAGTCCTGAATACCCCTTGTCTCCCCAATACTCCCCCCTCCTCCCCTCCCACTATCAGCAGCTGCCAGGTGACACACCTCATTAACTTCCCCTTTCTCCTATTCTCTTCGGCCTTCATTGTCTTGAGATATGAGATGAGCCTTTGTTGGGAGTTTTTGCCCTTTTTCCTCGGGCAGTGGAGGGCCCATAATTAGTGCTTTGCGCTGGGCGTACTTTCTCACAGGGCTACGACACAATTAATCAGCATTTTCCCACCAATGGGTAAAAGCCCCTTGACTCTTTCAAGGCCAAATCTAAGCCTCTTCAAAGGAGCGATGCTTTTTGGCCATCAGATCATCTAAACACCACTAGAGCAAGTGAACCGAGATTTTGAGCTAGGGTCACACGAGTAAGTCTAACTGGATATATTTACGACTTGAAACAAAATGTCCGATCATGTACCGCTACTGGTGCTCTTATTTGTCACATTTCTTTCTTCTTTTTTTTGATAGCTAATTTTATCTCACTAAGTATAGTGTCAGATTTTATTTGATCTCAAAGTGTTTTGTTTTAGTGCTAAAAATAAAGATATTATTCATTAGGATGCAGGCATAACTCCAAACATGGCCAGAGAAACAAACTAACAAACATACAGTACACAAACAACAAATACAAAAATATGATAAAAAAATATATAGATATATATTACAAGCAGCTCGTCATTAGAACATTATTACCTGTGTGATAACTGAGTAAACAACCTAAAAATGTAATTAATTTGTCGTGCTGAGGGATTAGTTATTTTTGAGGTTGGTTCGTTATGAAAAAATAATGATGCATTAATGATGCACTATGCATTATGTGTGTTGAATGCTGTAACAATACAAAATTAAAACAATTAATAAAAGTCACATGATGGTATTGATCGCCCAGTACTGATGACCACTTATTAACTATCATTAATTCACATTACTTTAGTTTCATAAAATATTTCAGTTGTTGTGAATATTACATTTGTTTTATATGATGACTTTATTATTTAATTTCCATCATCGTATCTCTATAGAGCTGATGCCTATGCTGTCTGACAAAATCCGTATTTTAGTAGTTCATCAAAGTAAATAAGGCATACTTCTGTGACTGCTGAATACCAACTATCAATCACTTAGATGTATTTTCAGGTAGAGATACCTTGCGAGGGAACTGCTCTCTATCTCTCTTGTTCGCACATTCTTGTCTCTTTTACATAGCAGGCTTCAAATAAACAGACCGGACAAGTAGGCCGCAATGGATTATGGTCATTGTAGTTAATTGCCACGTTTTCTGCGCAAAATTATATAGAATATTGACCTGTTGGAAACTGCAACACTACTACATCTCACAGTTTGGGCTTGATGTGATTTATCGCTAGAAAAACTGTGCAATGTGTGAATTGAGCTCACAGGAAAAAAAGAACAAAATGGAATTCAAATAATTGAACCGATGTCAGTAAATTTGTTGTTTAAAAACCGAAAACGTGGTTAATTACTCAGCACTACTAATGTGAGGTTACTTACAGTATATTTGTGGTCCCTCACATGTTGGGGGTGAATGAGAGGAGGCCACATGGTTGTTTGTTAATCTACTTAGAGACAACCTTGTCCTGTTAGCCTGATCTACATAATGTTATACAGCATATCAGATAAACAACTCTTTATTGAGCAGTTATAGCAAGATCATTTCAATTTTACACATCCTAGAAAATATGTGCTGTTTTTTTACGAGTTATAGAACATTTACATTTGATACTCATAAACATCTGACAGAGTATAGGCTTTGTCTTTCTAAAGACAATGATAGTGGCAAGTGCGGTATTTCTTTTTTAAATGTAACAAAGTAGGGTCCATCCCTGCCTTCCCAACATACGTGGACGTGGACCTAGGACCCTCTACATTGTGAGTTCCAGTACCCATCTGGCTCACTCGCATTATCACACTGATAAAGCGTGTGAAGCAGATGAGATCAAGTCAATATCCTCTTGCTAATTTCCGCACTGTCACCTGGCATAAAAGCCCATCATCGGTCATTGAACTTCACACTCTGCACTTCAGGCCCCGTGGGACAACACTGGCCTATTGTGACTGGTCAGTCCCTGTAATAATGAATCATGGGACTGGGTTCTGCCTGGAGAAGATGGACTCCTCCCAAACCAAGACAGAGGAAAGGCCCAGAGATATAGGGACCAGAAGGAACAGAAGCAACTGGCAAGAAACAAATATTCCCAGACCTTTCACCTGAGGTCGGAACTCTGGTCTTCGACTGCTGATCTGACATATGTTTTCGTAATACAAGACAAGCACACTGTCATTGTGGCCGCTCTCCAAAACTAATGATGTCAAGTGATTCCCTAACAAAATCCCCTTTTTAAATGGAATGAAAGACACGGGAGGGGGAGGCCGGGTGGGGGGGGGGGGTGAGGGGGGGGGGGGGGAGGGGGGGGGGGGGGGGGGGAAAGAGGCACAAACATTGAGACAAAAAACCAAACACAAACCAACTTGATGATTTTGTCTGCCAAGCCTCTCGCCACTATCATATCATTGTACACAGAGAAAAGGGCTCACTTTTTATTTACTCCGGTGGTTATTGCCAGAATATTGCTTTTAATTGCTGTCCTGAATTTCCCGCTACCGTAAAGGGGAGTCAGAGACGATTAATCAAAGTAACGGAGCATAATGATGCCTGGGAATGGCCCCGAAGCCCAGGTCAGGGGTTGGACAATGTGAACATTCAGCTACTTAGCTTCCTTTGCTACTTTGTGACAAAATCTGTTTACCCAACACCAATTAAGATGCCTCTCTGTGCGCTGTGGTCAATGGGTTTGACGAAGGGGGTCGTCCAACGAATTGACATGTCCCTGAGCACGAACAAGCTGGCCTGTGTCTTCGCCCTGATAATTGGTATCCCTTGCAACGTGCCGCTTCCCAGGGTTGTCCTTTGTGTCCCCGTGGAAGTCCTAAATGAGGGGAATCAGGGATTTAATGGGACTCCTGTGAGTTTTAAACAAACAGAGAGTGACCCCCTACTGTTCAGCATGTTGCTTAGAACAGCAGGGAGCCCACAGGCTTTTGCTCGGAGCAAGCGGCCATGGGGCCCGGGGCCTCTTGTCTAGTCCCATTGTGCATGGGATAGCCTTTCAAGTTCTATAGGCCAACAGTTGTTGTAGGGAGCACTGAGGTTTGTTATCCTGTTGTGTCAATCTATACAGGGAGTGTTTGTTTAGAGATGGTATTGTGTTTCAAATGAAATCGTATAGACCGTATTGCCTCTAGAACAAACACAAACACACATGATAAACAATTTAACATTTTTATCTTCCCATTTGTTTTTTTGTTTTTTTATCAGAAATTATTGCTTATGGGTACCTTCATGTGTATGTAAAATAGATGTTTATGAAACTTTTTTTTTGTTTTGTTGCAAAACTCCATATATCCATTGGAATGGAATGTTTGTATCCTCTATATTTGACTGTGATCGGTGGTTGTCTCACCAAGCTATCTTAAGATGAACGCACTTACTGTAAGTCACTCTGGATACGAGCATCTGCTAAATTACTTAAATGTCAAATATAAATGTTTTACATACATATCTCATATTACTGTTTTGAATTATTTCAATGTTTTAAATATTGATGTCACAAATGTATCATTTGTACAGTTCTTTATAAAACATGTAGTTATTTGTTACATTTGACTGTAAATCCCACCAGTACTACCTCATTGAGAGGGGGGTGGATATGTAGAATTTTGCAAAAAAAACATGATTATTTGTCTCTCTGAAATTAAACCATCAAGTGATAGTTTTTAAACAAATACATTTCTGGAATTGAACAACCCCATTCCATGACTTTTTCATCATTTCTTTAAACAACAAAAGCTAATTTACCAACATTTCAGAAAATGAACACATAGCGGTTTGAAATGAAACTCTTTCATTGTGCCTGCTTTCTATGTGTAGTTTACTCTTGTTATTCAGGTGATATACTTATGTCGTGAAAATGAGCCAATGACAGAAAAAAAAGGGAAGTGTCAAGGGAAGAAGAGAATGGTTTACGTCCAATCATTGACCTGTATCCATGATGTCATCAACATCGTTTAGTGCTTGATTCATCAGAGTAGTGTATCGTTTCCTAAGCATGATCACTTAGGGACCCAAACCACTCTAACAACAAAAGACAAGAATACAATTTATCTTAAAAAAAAAAACGTGTGACCATTTATTTAGAACGCAACGAGGATCCTCTATCAAATAGATTTTCCAACCTGTTTAAGGCATAACACTGGCTTATCCTACTGGGTCCATTGTGAAAGACTGAAGGATTTGTCAATGGGGCTCTTCGCCTGGGTGTTGATGTTGTGTGCCTAATGTGTTTGCCTTGGCTGTGAACGGGATTAGTGGCTGTGTGGTGGTCTCCGTGGATCACAGACTACTGGACTTTGAAAGCATATTTGCTTACTTACTCATGTGCAAACCAAAGCACTCACACACATAGGAACCCTTCTCTCAACACATAGTTGACCCCACGCAACACACACACACACAACACACACACCACACACACACACACCCACACCACACACACACACACACACACACACACACACACACACACACACACACACACACACACACACACACACACACACACACACGTGTTTGGACAGTGTCCGGGGTCAAGGAGAGAAACGATTCACACCAAATAAATCTTTTCTCAGGTGAACGCCGACTCATGACCCATGGACGTCTGCACAGGCTACCTTAAAGATTTCTTGAAGTGTCATGCTGAAACAACCTTTGGTAGACGAGTTACTTGTTTGAATAGTTCATGGAATTGCCACTACAAATACTATGCTATATTAGCCGATGTCTGTTTTTCCATAAGATAAACGTTTTAGCAAACAAGAAACAGTCAAGATTTTTTCCATGTGAGCTTGTTCTCTCAATCAATGTGGAACCTGTGTTTATTGTACTCTATGAGATAGAAAGGCCGAGAAATACAGGTCAGTAAAAACATGAGAACTATATGTTGGCTGTTGAACATGGCTGAGATGTTCCATGGTGAAGATCAATCACTTTTAACCCATAATGTCCTGTAAGAAACGTAAGAAAGGCCCACACATGCATGTGACCTCCTCAGTACCCCTGCCTGTCTGTGTTTACAGGTAACTGAACCAGCCTTCTCTTTTCAACCCCACTCCTGAGGTGTACCCCATGTAGGACCCCGCTGGCTTTGTTTGCACACCCAGGGGACTCCCTCAAGACGGTGAAACTGAAATACGAGGTCTCGGGTTACCTCTTAATGAAACGGATCAGCATAGCCCAATCACAACAAAACAGCCGACTGTGGGCACGCAGCCATGACCGAGGGACGTCACCTGAGAACCTGACAGATTATGCAACTGCCTTTTGTCGACGCTGTGGCACCTTCGGAAAAGAAAGACAGTACATTGGTCACTCTCATAGACCTCCATGTCTCTTCAAACCATGATCACGCAAGTTGACAAAATGTTTTGAGAAATGTTGATGGCTGATCACTTGCAAACAAATTAGGAAATGAACGTCAACCAATGTTGTTCATCTGACTTTTATGCCTATTGTATTGTTGTGACCACAGTTCGGCATCAGTAAATGTTCTCCCCTCACTCACTTAATAACCATTTACTGCAGTGGGCTAAATCAGGATCACCTAAGTATACACTTCAAACACATGGTTACAGGCTTAAACATTGTTTTGTTAAAAAAACATTCCAAAATTACACTTTAAATGCATCACAGAAGACTGAACTATAACAAAACTGTTTCACACAGAAACACCAGATTTTCATTGTAAAAGAATGTACCTTTATTAATTCTGAAATTATAAATATGAATAACATTCCACCCATGAGGCCAAAGAGGGAACTTTCTGTCATTGATTGCAGGAAAGGGCTACGGCAAGATTTACTAAAGCTTTCTGATTTATCTTTAAGACAATGATACCTTACATACAGTAGTGTATAACACATTGGCAATAATTCTTGTTGGCATCAGTCTCAACTATCAGAGTCAGGGGGAATTCCCTCTATTTAATGAATGACTAAAGCATATTGAATGTGGAGCCCACTGCTGCACCCACACTGCTCCATCATGTACAGCTCTGGCAGATGTCTTCTGGATGATGTGTGCCGGAAACAGAGCTCGACTGCCTTCAAGTCTCGATTTGAATGGTATTTTTATCAAGTGGCTTTCTTTTTATTTTCAATATAGTGGAGTACTGAGTCCCCCAGCTAGAGAACCCACACATGTTAAAGTCATTTTTTTTTTTACCTCACCGGTTACTTGATTCACCACCAACTGCCTACCTGAGACATGCATTCCCGAAGATGAGTAGCAATACAGACGTATAAGGATGAAATGAAAGGATTGTCACATCTATTGTGTTTTAAGAATACATGTTTTGATTTATTTACTCAATAAAGCGGTGAGTCACGCTAACATTACGTAGGTCGTATACTACAGCAAGTACAAGCAGAACAATCTACGTAATTACCATAGTAGCGGACTAGTAAATACATGCAGCTATGGGTACTTTCACACTCGCTTGTGATCTTCTTGGAAAACAGAATGAACAATGGTAAGTGCTATGTAACTGCCTGTACTAACATTCCTGCTGCAATGTAATTACATAGGCCATTTCCCTATACTTACCCTTATAGCTTCCTTATAGGGCCATTTACATTTTTATGTTTACGTTTTAGTAATTTAGCAGGCGCTTTTATCCAGAGCGACTTACAGTTTGTGCATACATCTTAGATAGCTAGGTGAGACAACCACATACAGTACATGTAACTGCCAAAATAATGGAAACACTTGAGTAAATGAGGGATACAAAGTATATTGAAAGCAGGTGCTTCCACACAGGTGTGGTTACTGAGTTAATTAAGCAATTAACATCCCATCATGCTTAGGGTCATGTATGAAAATGCTTGGGTACTATGGTTATGCCCCCATAGGATGACAATGTCCCCATCCACAGGGCACGAGTGGTCACTGAATGGTTTAATGAGCATGAAAACTATGTAAATCTTATGCCATGGCCGTCTCAGTCACCAGATATCAACCCAAATGAACACCTATGGGAGATTCTGGAGCGGCACCTGAGACAGCGTTTACCACCACCATCAACAAAACACAAAATTATGGAATTTCTCGTGGAAAAATGGAGTCGCATCCCTCTAATAGAGTTCCAGACAGTTGCAGAATCTATCAATCAAATTCAATCAAATGTATTTATAAAGCCCTTCTTACATCAGCCGATGTCCAAAAGTGCTATGCAGATACCCAGTCTAAAACCCCAAACAGCAAGCAATGCAGATGTAGAAGCACGGTGGCTAGGAAAAACTCGCTAGAATGGCAGGAACCTAAGAAGAAACCTAGAGGGGAACCAGGCTCTTAGGGGTGGCCAATCCTCTTCTGGCTGTGCCGGGTGGAGATCATAACAGAACATGCCAAGATGTTCAAACGTTCATAGATGACCAGCAGGGTCAAATAATAATAATCACAATGGTTGTAGAGGGTGCAACAGGTCAGTACATCAGGAGTAAATGTCAGTTGGCTTTTCATAGCCGATCATTCAGAGTTAGAGACAACAGGTCCGGTAGAGAGAGAGAGTCGAAAACAGCAGGTCCGGGACAAGGTAGCTCATCCGGTGAACAGGTCACGGTTCCATAGCCGCAGGCAGACCAGTTGAAACTGGAGCAGCAGCACGACCAGGTGGACTGGGGACAGCAAGGAGTCATCAAGCTAAGTAGTCCTGAGGCATGTTCCTAGGGCTCAGGTCCTCCGAGAGAAGAGAAAGAGAGAGAGAGAGAATTAGATGGAGCATACTTAAATTCACACAAGACACTGGAGAAGACAGGAGAAATACTCCAGATATAACAGACTGACCCTAGCCCCCTGACACATAAACTATTGCTGCATAATTACTGGAGGCTGAGACAGGAGGGTTCAGGAGACACTGTGACAGGGCCCCTATATCCCTGGACAGGGCCAACCAGGCATTATATAACCCCACCCACTTTGCCAAAGCACAGTCCCCACACCACTAGAGGGATATCTTCAACCACCAACTTACTAACCTGAGACAAGGCCGAGTATAGCCCACAAAGATTTATACCAACACAATGTGCATTGGAGCTGTTCTGGTTCATGGAGGCTCAATGCCCTAATAAGATACTATGTTGGGGTTGACTTTATTTTGGCAGTTACCTGTATCTTAGTCAAGCCCTAGCAAAGTCAGTGCTAGTAAGTATTAGTTCACGAAAGGGTGCTTGTTTATTTTACATTTTTATGTGGGGGGGGTCACTGTGGGATTAGTCAAGTTACTACATGAAGAGGTAGGGTTTCAGACATTTTTCGGAAGATGGGCAGGGGGGAGCTCATTCCACCATTGTGGTGCCAGGACAGAGAAGAGCTTTAACTGGGCTGATCGGGAGGGCCATGATACCATATGTGGCAGAACAATTAGTTGCCAAACAAGGATTACGGAGTGGATCAACAAGAAATTCACAGGCTTTCTCACAGTACAGGAACAATGTTGTCTTACAAGACTTCTATCATAATACCTGATGGGTGGTCAACAGGGAGCTTTACAGCACAAAATGGCCACCATGGCATCACACCGGTGGGTGCTACACATTAGTAAGTGCTGTGAGTTGGCCCTATGTAGGATCTCACACATGGATCTGTGTGTTGAGAATAGGAGGTTTGTTTACCCTTTGACCAATAGAACAGAGAATGGTATCCTGTTTCAGAAGTGTACAGGAAGGCAGTAAGGCATCATTTGGATGAGCTCAGTCTTTATCCATCTCCAGACTTCCCACGCACCCCACCAGGGTGTCCTCTGTGATCCAGCCACCAAATTAGAAGCTTCGGTTGGAGCTGGGCAGAGCCACACTTATCTTTTTCCTGTGTAGACAGAGATCTGTATAGGCACTTAGGCACAGCTAAGGGTTTTATCTTACCCATCAGGTCAATTTCGATAACAATACCAGGCATGATGAGACCCATCTTTTAATCTTACCAGCCAGTGAAGGTGGAGTATAGGATCAGTCAAAAAAAATTTATTTTACCTTTATTTAACTAGGCAAGTCAGTTAAGAGCAAATTTTTATTTCAATGACAGCCTAGGAACAGTGGGTTAACTGCCTTGTTCAGGGGCAGAATGTCAGAATTTTACCTTGTCAGCTCAGGGATTTGATCTTGCAACCTTTCAGTTACTAGTCCAACGCTCTAACCACTAGGGTACCTGCCACCACAGCAGGTATCCTTTCTAGACTTCCGCTTTAAAGATCTAAGGGGAAATTTTACTTCATGCATTGTTCACTGTGTTGATTATACAGTAGATGAATTCTGCATCAGCAATCATTAGTAAGCAATAAAACAAGCCTCTTCAGATCTCTGGGTTGGGGGCCAAGTTTGGTAGTTGGGTCGTTCCACGAAATGAGTGCCTTTGATGTTCCCTTTGATATTTTAAGTAGAAATTGTGCACCAATATCGAATTTAAATATGAAATATTTGCAATTAAAAGGCTGATATTTTCAATGAAGGTTCCTTTAATATAGAACACACGGAGAATTAAATTCCTCTGTGCACCCTCTGTGACTTCTAGGAAGATTGTATCCCACTTAACCCAAACATTTCTCCAAGTTTTCACCATCATTGTAAAGCCCTAGTTATGTTGTTGCTTTGACAAAGTAATTCCCGAAGATTATTTTATATTTCATGTGATTAGTGATTCATTTACATCTGCCCCTCATTTTAAGGTCAACTTTGATACGTAAATTTAACTGCCATTTCAATATGGTGAAACTATTCATTTTTTTATCTTTTTTTGTTCAAACATTGAACTTCTAGTCAAAACAGTGTAAAAGCAGCTGAGCTGCGTCTACTCTTTTTTGTCATTTTCTGTTTTTTTGTGGTGGAAAACTGAGTGGGTCGAGCATAACTCTTACCCATAGATAGACAGGCTAGAATGTTTTAACAATTTACATTTTTGTAAAGCTTGCATTCAATTGACCCTTTGCTAAGCCATGCTCTCTTGGACAACATTTTCCTGGGAAGCCCAATTCCTCATTCAGAACACTGGAGAAACCCCATCCCAATGATCTCAAACTGTGTTTTTACTACACAATGAAATTTAACAGAAGACTCTCGGGTTTGTTGTGGTGGGCTGTCATTACATTTGCTTCACAGGAACCTGGTAAGATCAAGTTTGAAATGTTGCTAGCATGGATGTCTCTAGCCCAAGAAATGGACTAAAGGAGCCTAACATTACTTCTTATGGTCCAAGGACCTTAAATGTTGTTTAAAAGTAAATTGACTCTGACACCCAAAACAGCCAAATACTCCATCTAAACGTAAATCGATTCTCAATTGCGGTACGGTCCTAGAAACATGAAGACCTCTACTTTCATATCACATCAAAATAATTTCACAAATGCAAAACACACACTTACTGTACACCAGGGATCATGTACTAGATGGATGGCCAGGGGGACAGAAGATAATTACTAATAATTTGTAGAACGCAAATTGAGCGAAAGAAGCCCAAATAGATACAGTGCATTCAGAAAGTATTCAGACCCATTGACATTTCCACATTTTGTTACGTTACAGCCTTATTCTAAAATTGATTAAATATCCACCAATCTACACACAAAACCCCATAATGACAAAGTGAAAACAGGTTTTTAGAAAAAACTGAAAAAACGGATTTACAAAAGTATTCAGAACCTTTGCTATGAGACTCGAAATTGAGCTCAGGTGCATCCTGTTTCCATTGATCATCCTTGACATGTTTCTACAACTTGATTGGAATCCACCTGTGGTAAATTCAATTGATTGGACATGATTTGGAAAGGCACACACCTGTCTATATAAGGTCCCGCAGTTGGCAGTGCATGTCAGAGCAAAAACCAAGCCATGAGATCGAAGGAATTGTACGTAGAGCTCCGAGACAAGATTGCGTCGAGGCACAGATCTGGGGAAGGGTAACAAAAAATGTCTGCAGCATTGAAGGTCCCCAAGAACACATCATTCTTAAATGGAAGAAGTTTGGAACCACCAAGACTGTTCATAGAGCTGGCACCCCGGCCAAACTGAGCAATTGACGAGAAGGGCCTTGGTCAGGGAGGTGACCAAGAACCCAATGGTCAGTCTGACAGAGCTCCAGAGTTCCTCTGTGGAGATGGGAGAACCTTCCAGAAGGACAACAATCTCTGCAGCACTCGATCAATCAGGCCTTTATGGTAGAGTGGCCAGACGGAAGCCACTCCTCAGTAAAAGGCACATGACAGCCTGCTTGTAGTTTGCCAAAAGGCACCTAAAGACTCACAGACCATGAGAAACAAGATTATCTGGTCTGATGAAACCAAGACTGAACTCTTTGGCCTGAATGCCAAGAGTCACATCTGGAGGAAACCTGCCACCATCCTTACGGTGCAGCATGGTGGTAGCATCATCATGCTTTGGGGATGTTTTTCAGTGACAGGGACTGGGAGACTAGTCAGGATCGAGGGAAAGATGAACGAAACAAAGTACAGAGAGATCTACAATGTAGAACATAGTAAAAATTAAGAAAAACCCTTGAATGAGTAGGTGTTCTAAAACTTTTGACCGGTAGTGTATATATATTTTTTACCAAGAAGGAGAGTGATGGAATGCTGATTAACTGGCCTCCACAATCCCCCGACCTCAACCAAATTGAGATGGTTTGGGATGAGTAGGACTGCGGAGTGAAGGAAAAGCAGCCAACAAGTGCTCAGCATATGTGGGAACTCCTTCAACACTGTTGGAAAAGCATTCCAGGTGAGGTTGGTTGAGAGAATGCCAAGAGTGTGCAAAGCTGTCATAAAGGCAAAGGGTGGCTATTTGAAGAATCTCAAATATAAAATATATTTTGATTTGCTTAACACTTTTTTGATTACTACATGATTCCATATGTGTAATTTCATAGTTTTGATGTCTTCACTATTATTCTACAATGTAGAAAATAGTACAATGAGTAGGTGTTCTAAAACTTTTGACCGGTAGTGTAAATCTACATTTATTCAAACAATTGACAAATAATATGTGTAATAATATAAGCACTTCTACGGAGGATTGTTACCTGTAACAAGGGTGGGCAGTAGGAATTCTTTATTTTTATCAACAGATGTGGGATGCATACACTCACTCACCCCACCCATCCTAAACAAACATTTATGCCCCTCTCTTCCCTTCCACCCATAGATTGACCTAACCCCCCCCCCCCTCCCCCCAGAGACCACACACACACAACCGCAAGCTCAAATGTTCAAAAGTTGTTCCATCCCCAACTCAAGAAAAAACTTGATATGTGAATGTGTATACCGTTTGTGTTGAAAAAGGCATGCCAAGATTGCCAAATTGAGCAGGAATGGGAAATTTGATTGATCAGTATCTAGTCCTAGCTGATGTAGCTCAGATACCCCCTTACCCCCAACACCCACACATGCTGGTCCCCCATTGAGACCCATCTTTCCTAGCACCTCTGTGCAGTCAGACCATTTGATTATTCTATATCGCCAGGTCCACAATAATATGCCCCCTCTCTGATTGTCTGAGTGTGATTCCCTCCCCATGGGTTACTGCAGCCAGTGTTGCCAGCACTGCCACTACCTGGGTGGGAGTATTCCACCGGAATTCCCACCGCCTAGGTACGAGGTCATCAAGGTTCTCATTAGCAGCTTTGAGAAAATCCAGTGGCTTTTGCTTTTGGACTTACCCTGCCAGGCAAACCCAGACTCTTGAGGGGCGGTGCTGCTTTAGTGTGTCTCTGACCGCGTTCACCTTTCTGTAATGGCTGCGTAGGCTACTTGCTGTAGGCCTATAAAACGGTTAAAGACTTCCTCTTAGTGGATGGGTCACTCAGGTGGGTGTCTAGGATATAGGGTTGGCACTGTTCAATCATGATAGGACAAAAATAAACAAACTACAGTATATATTTTAATTTTAAAATGTATATCCCAAATTTGTGCAAAAGTGAAGACTCTCACTCTGTCACAACTCCTGCTTGCATTTGCAACCATTTTCCTTACTCACTGACTTTTAACTCATCACATTTTTCCAAACACACAAAACACACAGGCACACCATCGTCCAACATACCCATACTCCCCTCACATACTGTATACACCCGTACATACCCACATACTGTGCCTTTTATGTCATCTATTTGTCATGTTTTTATTTCTACCTTGTTGATTCCTGCCTAATTTCGGGCTTTGGGTGCTTTGTATTCCGGTTCCTTGTATTTTGTGATTTATTATTTAATAAATTGTCCTTTCCTTTATTTATTTATCAATACTATACATAAAAAATAGAATACAAATAATTTTACAACATTCCGTAACTTGAATAGCATAGTGTATTTATAGTTTCTTTATTAATTGTTGTATTTTATTATTTCAGTTTTTTTAATTATTACTATCCCTACCATTAATAGGGTTGGATGTTCATTTGATTTAGAATAGCCATGGAGTGGTGTTGGTGTCTCAGAACAGTTGATTATCAATGTATAGCTTGTCGACTATAAGAGCTACACGTCTTCCTTTTAGTATATGGTCTTTGAAGAGTGGATACAGTACTTCACTTCATTTGGCAATTTCCTGATCGTTCATGCCTATTTTATAGCCGGCGAGTCTTTTGCCCAGGCTTTTTACCCTTATTTTATCTTTAAAGGGTGCACATTTGGCAATGAATGGCCGCTGGTACCGCTGTCCCCTCAGTCCGAAACGATGCATGTGTTCAAGTTTATTTGGTTCGACAGTATCGCCTGGGATCTGCAGTGCTTTAACCATGAATTCTTTCACCAAACTCTGGATCCTCATCTCCATCCTCTTTAATTCCGGAAGCACCAGATTTCCATTGAACTAGTCTGTATATCAAGTAGGGATTCTCTTAACATCTTGTGCCTTTTTTTAAGTTCATTAACCTCATCTTCGATAACATTGACTGTACCCTTCAGCTTTATAGTACATTCTTCTCAGTGTCGCGGCTTTCTCATCATTCATTACAAGGCTTGCCTTCACCTCTTGTACATCTTTATGGACTAACTCAAGCACGCCTAACTCATACTTTATAGATTTTAGCAGTTTGGTTTCCACACTTACCGTACAAGGTGGTGAAAAAAGCCAATCTGTGTTAGGTGAAGAGTCTCTTCGTTTTCTTTTAGTGTTTGGTTCTCCATTCTTTCCATGTTTACTCTCTGCCATGTTTTGGTGTTGACTGCTTTTGTATTATTTTTCTATGAAATTCTCTTGCCTTACAAGTTGTTTTGAGTTATTATCCGGTGTGGATAAAAGTACTATTATTTGGTCAGTTTTATGTACATTTATTTCTAAGCTTTTTCATGAGACATTTTGCAGTCCGCCATACTCTTACCTGCACTAAAGATAGTTAGCCTCTATGAATAGGCTAGGATGGCTCTGATTATGCACTGTCAGCTTGCAGTCAAAGCTACAAACCCCCTTTGGACCTAATTGGTGCTCTCAAATAATATTCTGACATTGACAGCAGGTGACAGTTATATTCATGACATAACTCACTTAGCTAGCTAAAACACATTTGGAGAAAATAAGTTATATTAACTGGCTAGCTAGCTAGCTAGCGTTAGGAGCATTTTCAAAGTTGGCCAATGACACAAAGCTAGCTAACCAGCTAGCAAGCAATACAACAAAAGTATAATTTTGGATTAAAAAAAATATGACATTCTGCATTTCAGGAATCGCACTGTTAAATTATTTAGCCATACAAATACATTTTAAAAACTGAGTTTTTACCATTGGCTTCCATGCTTTTGAAACAAGCGCTGGTCCGATGACGTCCGACACAAGCTTGTTTCGAGATTCTTGCTATCCAACGGAGCGCTGCGATCGGTTGCCCAAAATTATGTGGCGGGGCTTAGCGAAAGGTCAATTGGTCAATATTCTACTATTCTAACTCTCAACAGTAAATTGAGACCTCGACCGCCCCCACTTATTGGAAATGGTTCCGCGGGGCTGCCAGTCACCTATCCCTGGTATAGAGCTACAGTGGGGCAAAAAAGTATTTAGTCAGCCACCAATTGTGCAAGTTCTCCCACTTAAAAAGATGAGAGAGGCCTGTAATTTTCATCATAGGTACAATTCAACTATGACAGACAAAATGAGAGAAAAAAATCCAGAAAATCACATTGTAGGATTTTTTATGAATTTATTTGCAAATTATGGTGGAAAATAAGTATTTGGTCAATAACAAAAGTTTATCTCAATACTTTGTTATATACCCTTTGTTGGCAATGACAGAGGTCAAACGTTTTCTGTAAGTCTTCACAAGGTTTTCACACACTGTTGCTGGTATTTTGGCCCATTCCTCCATGCAGATCTCCTCTAGAGCAGTGATTTTGCTGACTTCAAAAGGAATTTTTCCAGGGAAGTTCCCTTTGGTACATTGCCTTCAAAAAGTATATTTTTCCACATTTTGTTGTGTTACAAACTGGGATTAAAACGTATTTGTGATTTTTTTGGCAATGGTCTACACAAAATACTCTATAATGTCAAAGTGAAAGAAAAATGTACAATAAAAATGTTAAAAAACACTAATATATCTTGATTTCAACCCCCTGATAAGAATTCAACCCCCTGAGTCAACACATAGAATCACCTTTGCCAGTGATTACAGCTGTGTCTTTCTGGTTAAATCTCTAAGAGCATTCCACACTTGGATTGTTCAACATTTGCCAATTATTATTTTCAAAATTCTTCAAACCATTTGTAGGGCTTGCCATACATTTTCAAGTAAATGTAAGTCCAAACTGTAACTCTGCCACTCAGGAACATTCACTGTCTTCTTGGTAAGCAACTACAGTCTAGATTTGGCCTTGTGTTTTAACCCTTGTGCTTTGCTGGGAAAAAATGATGTCCATTGTGGTATGGGTCAGATTGACCCGCACAGTGTAAGCACACTCAAGACAGTCAAAGAATCAAGAAAAAACTGCCAAAACATTCTTTTGTCTTGTCAGACCTTTCAGAAAGAAGAAATACAAGAACATTGTCACGGCCGTTGTAAGGAGGAGACCAAGGCGCAGCGTGGTAAGCGTACATTCTTCTTTATTATATGAACGAACACTGAACAACAAAATAACAAAACGTGAAGCTAATATGAGCAGTGCAGACAGGCAACTAAACATAGAACAAGGACCCACAAACACCAAAAGGAAAAATGGCTACCTAAATATGATCCCCAATCAGAGACAACGATAAACAGCTGCCTCTGATTGGGAACCATATCAGGCCACCATAGACATACAAAACACCCACAAAAACCCTAGACAAACAAAAAACCCTAGACAATACAAAAACGAACGTACCCACCCTAGTCACACCCTGACCTAACCAAAATATAAAGAAAACAGAGATATCTCAGGTCAGGGGGTGACAAACATTTGATTTCAAAAACTCAATTGAAGGACTATTTGTTAAACATCTATTCTCACAAACAAGCATTTTCAGTTTGGAGCTCATTTTTGCATGTCTGTGTCAGAGATCTGCTGCTCTGGCACTGAGAAGGAGAAGCTTGGGAAAGCTCCTTTTCACCCAAACATAATTATAAAAGTGCAATCATAACCAGTCAACTAAATTCATCAGAGACACTTGTTTATTTTGACCTGTGCAAATATCTATACACATGAAAGCCTCCAGGTCAAAATGACCAACAACATCATGTTTGTATACAAAATCTACACAGACATTCCACAACACATCAGTGTGTCCGCATTTTGAAGTTAGGTTCATGACCCTAAATTGGGAAAAGTCATTTAATTTCATAGAGAAAAAAAGAGGTTAACTAGTATTTTAGACAACTCAAAAGTGGAAATGGGTCAAATTAACCCGCAACATAATATGAGGGTTAAGTTGTTGTAATGCTGAAAGGTGAATTCATCTCCCAGTGTCTGTTGGAAAGCAGACTGAACCAGGTTTTCCTCTAGGATTTTGCCTGTGCTTAGCTCCATCCTGTTTCTTTTTTATCCTGAAAAACTCCCCAGTCCTTAACAATTACAAGCATACCCATAACATGATGCAGCCACCACTATGCTTGAAAATATGGAGAGCGGTACTCAGTATTGTGTTGTATTGGATTTTCCCCAAACATTACACTGTATGTTTGAGGCAAATCCAAACATAATTGCTTTAGCACATTTTTTTTTTTTTACCCCGTTTTCTCCCCAATTTCGTGGTATCCAATTGGTAGTTACAGTCTTGTCTCATCGCTGCAACTCTGGTATGGACTCGGTAGAGGAGAAGGTCGAGAGCCGTGCGTCCTACAAAACACAACCCAACCCAACCAAGCCGCACTGCTTCTTGACACAATGCCCACTTAACCCAGAAGCCAGCTGCACCAATGTGTCGGAGGAAACACCGTACACCTGGCGACCGTGTCAGCGTGCACTGCGCCCGGCCCGCCACAGGAGTCGCTAGTGCGTGATGGGACAAGGACATCCCTGCCGGCCAAACCCTCCTGTAACCCCGAATACGCTGGGCCAATTGTGCGCCAACCCATGGGTCTACTGGTCGAGGCCGGCTGCGACAGAGCCTGAACTCAAACCCAGAATCTCTAGTGGCACAGCTAGCACTACGGTGCAGTGCCTTAGACAACTGCGCCACATTTTTTGGAGTATTACTTTAATGCTTTGTTGCAAACAGGATGCATGTTTTGGAATATATTTATTCTGTACAGGCTTCCTTCTTTTCTCACTGTCAATTAGGTTAGTATTGTGGAGTAACTACTGTGTTGTTGATCCATCCTCAGTGTTCTCCTATCACAGCCATTACATTCTGTAACTGTTTTAAAGTCACCATTGGCCTCATGGTGAAATCCCTGAGCCGTTTCCTTCCTCTCCAGCAACTGAGTTAGGACGCCTGTATCGTTGTAGTGACTGGGTGTATTGATACACTATAATTAATAACCTCACCATGCTCAAACGGATATTCAACGTTTGCTATTTTTTATTGTTAACCATCTACCAATAGGACCCCTTCTTTGCAAGGCATTGGAAAACTTCCCGGGTCTTTATGGTTGAATCTGTGTTTGAAATTCACTGCTCGACTGAGGGACCTTACAGATCATTGTATGTGTGAGGTTCAGAGATGAGGTAGTCATAAAAAAACATTATTGCACACAGAATGAGTCCACGCAACTTGTGACTTGTTAAGCAAATTGTTACTCCTGAACTTACTTAGGTTTGCCAATACTTATTGACATTTGAGCTTTTCATTTTTAATTAATCTGGTAAAATGTCAAAAAACACAATTCCTCTTTGACATTATAGAGTATTGTGTGTTGGCCAGTGACTATTTTGTTTGCTATTTAATGCCTTTCAAATTCAGGCTGTAACAACTAAATTGAAGAAGTCAAGAGGTGTGAATACTTTCTGAAGGCACAGTATGCTGTAAGCTAATATTATAATTCCAAATAATTAAGCCATTTTGCATGACAGAGCTTGGCGTTGGAGGAGGTACAGACAATTTCTTAGATGATTCAGGAGTTACAATAAACAATGGCGTTCCGTTATAATTATAACAATGGCGTTCCGTTATCTCATTATAATGAATGAGCGCATGCCAAAATAATACACTGCTCAAAAAATAAAGGGAACACTAAAATAACACATCCTAGATCTGAATGAATGAAATATTCTTATTAAATACTTTTTTCTTTACATAGTTGAATGTGCTGACAACAAAATCACACAAAAATATCAATGGAAATCAATTTATCAACCCATGGAGGTCTGGATTTGGAGTCACACTCAAATTTAAGTGGAAAACCACACTACAGGCTGATCCAACTTTGATGTAATGTCCTTAAAACAAGTCAAAATGAGGCTCAGTAGTGTGTGTGGCCTCCACGTGCCTGTATGACCTCCCTACAACGCTGGCATGCTCCTGATGAGGTGGCGGATGGTCTCCTGAGGGATCTCCTCCCAGACCTGGACTAAAGCATCCGCAACTCCTGGACAGTCTGTGGTGGCAACGTGGCGTTGGTGATGGAGCGAGACATCATGTCCCGATGTGCTCAATTGGATTCAGGTCTGGGGAACGGGCGGGCCAGTCAATAGCATCAATGCCTTCCTCTTGCAGGAACTGCTGACACACTCCAGCACATGAGGTCTAGCATTGTCTTGCATTAGAAGAACCCAGGGCAACCGCACCAGCATATGGTTTCACAAGGGTCTGAGGATCTCATCTCGGTACTAATGGCAGTCAGGCTACCTCTGGCGAGCACATGGAGGGCTGTGGCGCCCAAAGAAATGCCACCCCACACCATGACTGACCACCGCCAAACCGTCATGCTGGAGGATGTTGCAGGCAGCAGAACGTTCTCCACGGCGTCTCCAGACTCTGTCACGTCTGTCACATGTGCTCAGTGTGAACCTGCTTTCATCTGTGAAGAGCACAGGGCGCCAGTGGCGAATTTGCCAATCTTGGTGTTCTCTGGCAAATGCCAAACGTCCTGCACGGTGTTGGGCTGTAAGCACAACCCCACCTGTGGACGTCGGGCCTCATACCACCCTCATGGAGTCTGTTTCTGACCCGTTTGAGCAGACACATGCACATTTGTGGCCTGCTGGAGGTCATTTTGCAGGCTCTGGCAGTGCTCCTCCTGCTCCTCCTTGCACAAAGGCGGAGGTAGGCGTCCTGCTGCTGGTTGTTGCCCTCCTACGGCCTCCTCCACGTCTCCTGATGTACTGGCCTGTCTCCTGGCACCTCCATGCTCTGGACACTACGCTGACAGACAGCAAACCTTCTTGCACAGCTCGCATTGATGTGCCATCCTGGATGAGCTGCACTACCTGAGCCACTTGTGTGGGTTGTAACTCCGTCTCATGCTACCACTAGAGTGAAAGCACCGCGCATTCAAAAGTGACCAAAACACTAGCCAGGAAGCATAGGAACTGAGACGTGGTCTGTGGTCACCACCTGCAGAACCACTCCTTTATTGGGGGTGTTTTGCTAATTGCCTATAATTTCCACCTGTTGTCTATTCCATTTGCACAACAGCATGTGAAATTTATTGTCAATCAGTGTTGCTTCCTAAGTGGACAGTTTGATTTCACAGAAGTGTGATTGACTTGGAGTTACATTGTGTTGTTTAAGTGTTCCCTTAAACCTTGTCAGTAGCCCTCACAAAATGCTAGCTCATTTTAGCAAAGAAAGTCCAATAGAAGTCCAATTAGCACATCTCGTTAGATGTGCTAATTGCAACATGCAAACTATGTATAATAATGGTCTCAACACTCAAAAAATGATGGGTTCAACAAGGGTTCTTAGTTCCACAACGTTCTTTGAAGAACCTTAGGGTTCTTTTCTCTGAAAATGCCCCCCAAAAGGTTGTTGCAAGAACATCATAGAAGGTGGGGTTCATCAAAGGAACCTCCTTAGTTGGTGGGGGTTCTTGCAGGAACCTAACTGTCCAACTGAAACATTTCGGTTTGAAAGGACAGCAGGTGCAGGCACTTAACTGAAAAATGTAAAGATCTCCTCAATTTAAGGTAAGGTTTGTCCCTTGTATGATCTCTATTCATATTGTTGTATGATGATACCATCTATATTTTCATATTTGTGCCAATCTTTCCAAAACAGAAAAGATGACTGAACTGCTCGCTTTTATGTCTGTGTCTGCAGGTATACAGACAAGGAGGCATACAATGGTATGCCAATTGGCATTGGTATGTTATGCAGATCACATTTACCATCCTCCTCCCTTACCTCTTCTATGAATATCCCATAGGCCTCTACATTATGGACAAGGTGTGTGTATGAACACCATTATCAAGCAGTTTCTTTCATTCACATAACCACAAACACCAAGGTATGAATTCTGTTCTGTGCACGTTTTGCTAATCATCTGTAAATGACTCTTTTTTGGAATCATAGACTTCACCCTCCCTACACCTCTGATGAATATAACAGGAAACCTGTTCGATCACCATGCACTGCAAAATCCGTCTGGCTATGGACATGGAGAACATCAACACATTAACGTCAACATGCCAGAAGATGTGCCCATTGGACTTGGGGCTCTGCTGGGAGTTTACCTCATATTTAAATCATAATAAACACTGAGAACTAAAATATTGGGTTATTGTTATGCATATTATTAATAATAATAATAATAGGGGGGGAGGGGGGGGGGGGGGGGGGGTAGTTAAAAAATGTACCCCAAAAGGTTATTCAAAAGGTTCTTCAAGGATCCAATTAAAGGGGTTCTTTATTCTAAGAACTTATAGGGGTTCCCCCACAGTTACAATTTGAAGAACCCCTACAGGATACTCCAGGAACCTTTTCTTTTTAGAGTGTACTTCACCACAGCAAATTGTTGATACAGTATTTTGACATCCATTATCCATCTTTCTCCAGCTTAAGCAATTCATTTGATAAGTTTATCCATTTATTCATACGTGTTCCAGAATTTACTGCAAACAAGGTGAAAGGAACCACGACAACATTTGAATAATGTGACAATTGGGTCCCATCGGCTCCGTTGGTAGAGCAGGTGGTTTGCAATGCCAGAGTGGTAGGTTCAACTCCAATGGGGGACCAGTGCAGAAAAGCATGAAAAACATATGCACTCACTACTGTAAGTTGCTCTGGATAAGAGCTTCTACTAAAATGTGAATTTTGTGACACTGAGGTCAGGATTCAATCCAATCGCACGTGAGCAGTGTGGATGAAATCATTTAATTTAAATTTGCAAAGTTCACGCATCTCCTTTTGGCCGGCCAATCAAAGTTCAGAGTTCATGAGTTTATGTGACTCAAGGTATGTGATTATGATTAGCTATATTAAAGCAATCTTTCTTCCCAACAGTGATGTATGAACAGAGTGTGCCAACTCAACATAGCTGGTCTGAGGTATAAGTTAACTCAGAGGTGAAGCTTTTGATCAACAAAGTCAACAAAGAAGTGCAGACAGAGGCACCGGTGCTTAGTCAGAGAGGGCAACCCAAGAAGGACCTTGAAGGTAGCAAGCTGCCATTGCAACCCTCTTATGCATACGTCACATCCAGGGTGTCCATGTTCCCAAATGAACAGGAAAATGCTGAAATTAGACAGTACCCATCTTTTCCATTCATGTGGGATTGAGGCCTATAGCTAGTTCTACACCACAGCTGGCATGGGACAGGGACTCATCTCGACATTAGAACACTTTGGAGGTCGGAAAAGGTCTAACAAACTTTGATTTTGGAGTGAAATATCACTTTAAGGGACCATCACCTAACATGCAGTAAGTGTCATGTCTTTGCTTGTAACTCCTAGTTCTAGTTCTGTCATCAAACCCGAATATATGATTTCTATCATACCAGAAGGAACAGGATGCCTGATTCCAAATGTGTTAGAGCTCAGTCATGGGGGATGATAGGGAATTGCCCACCAGATGTTATGTCAGGGAATCAACACAAGGACACACAGAGTGGGATTGCCCTGATACAGCGCTTAGCGGCTGTCTTCAAAACCGTTCAGGACTTTCCACAGCAGCTATAGCTACAGTCATTAATCAGCTCCAAACCCAATGTCAAACTGTCACATTTTAATGATTCATTCACTGGAGAGAGAAAAAAATCTCAACCCTGAAGCTGGGATTTCACCATGGAGCAATTCAAAGGCAATTTGTAGATGTTGCTTTGTCATGTATTCTGGTGGAAAGGACAGATTTTGAAGGATGATGATGACCCATTTTAAATGTTTTGTTTACACAGTATACACCGTCAGACACAGCTTCTGAGCACGCCAAGGCTCCAAGGGGAGAATGAAGAGATTCTCGTTGAAAGGTGAGGGCAGAGGGTAGCACCTTCAACTTGAAAAGTAAAAGTGGCCTTCGGGTAGTCTGTTTTTCCTGGATAGAACTGATTCGTAATTTGTGTTCAAATGGTAGTAGAAATGGAACATGTGACATTAATACGTAATACATTCAGAATCAAGCATGAATTACATTACCTGCAAAGTGTTTTTGTCTAAGATTCTCTTGGTGGTACTTCTTTTGGATCATCAATGGAAATACCCCCATACATGTGTTCTTCTAAACTTCATTGCAAATGTCATCTATGTAATTTGAGTTTAGTTCTAAAGACGGAATAACAGCAGTTCAAGGTACTGTATGTTCCTTAATCCACATAAATGACTCATGTGAACGTGTTTAACATTTGTTGACAACTCTGACAAACACCTTGTCAAATTTAAAAAAGCAAATACATTTTCTCCTTTTGAAAACATATTCATCAAGTGAAGGGTTGAAATCAATTTTCTTCAAATCCTTGGCACAAACGTTAGCCTAACCAGAACAATATAAAACAGAATCACTTAACGGTGTCAGAAAAGCATTGCAGATGTGTCTCATAGAGTCTGGGTAAGGAAGATATTATGTGTATGTATTTGTCTTACATCTGGGGTTAAGCCATGTAATTTGTAACAAAGACATAACACGAAACCCGAACCCTTTTATTCAAGTATGTTCCTCTAGAAGAAAAATATGTTCCCACCAAGTTCACAATTTAATAAAGTCTGGTTTACATTCAAGTGCACTCTATATACAAAAATGCTCACTATTCTCAGCTGAAGTCAAAATAAAATATCAAACTATCCAATCTCGTTCAAAGTGTTTCAATGTCTGGTTATTTTATTCGTTTTTACGGGCGAGTGGAGGGAAGACAAAATAAGTGGAATATCTCAAGGTGGGAGGGTTCCAAGAGATCATAAAACAGGGAGTTCTCTCTCTTCACTTGATCTCAAATGACAAATGAAGGTCCATCTCTCTCATTCAGCTCAGTCCGGTCTGGAGATAGGTGTTCCACAACCATCTAATAGTGGGCATCATCACTAGTAATCTTTCAATCTCTAGGAGATCCAGAGCAACGAATCCATCTTTATGTCCTCATTAGCATTACATAATACATATAGAATTGAGATGTGATGCAGATCCATGATACAATATCAGATCAAATCCATGTAACACACAAGTGTTCTACATGTATGCTACCTCTGGATTTAGTAATGGGGAGAGGAACAGACTGAGGCCACGAGAGCAGAGGCCTCTTGTTCTCCATCACATAAGGAAAACGAATACCTCGTGGACTATTGCCAGTCAAAGCTTATAGGGGCGGTGATGCAATGTTTATACAATATAGGAATATTTCACGTCCCTGTCAAAGTGCCAACTCACCTGTGTTTATTCAATCCCCAAAGAATCCTCGCAGTCCAGAACCAAGGTAGAGACAATGATCAGTCTGTGACAGAGGAAGGGTCTGCTGAGTTCAGGCCTACCTGAAAGAGACCACTCTACTGAGGCCACACTGGCTGAAGCTCAAGCGTGGTGGGGAGAAGAGATATCTCAGCCGCCAAACAGAACACTTTTTTTGTGTTTGTATTTTATTTGACCGCCTTCCTCCAATGACCACTCAAGCCATGATCTTTCCGACCCCTTCGCGACCTTCCATCTCATGAATGTTGTTGTTGTTTTCTAAATGTATTGTCTTCTTTTGTGTTGCTATAAAGCGCTTTGAGATTATTTATGTAACTAATTGCGCTAGAAAAGTTGAATACATTATTATTATAATTATTATTATACAATGAGAATGTTAAATTAGGTTGAATTAGCTGAAATCCCGCTCAGCGCATAAGGAGGAACTGCTGTGTTCCAACCAGTTTATTGGAACTGTCTGTGTGACTGTGCATGTGTGCATGTTATTTTCTGTAGTGTGATTGGATGTACACTACCGTTCAAAAGTTTGGGGTCACTTAGAAATGTCCTTGTTTTTGAAAGATTTTTTTTTTAAAGTCCATTAAAATAACATCAAATTGATCCGAAATACAGTGTAGACATTGTTAATGTAAACAACTATTGTAGCTGGAAACGGCTGATTCTTTAATGGAATATCTACATAGGCGTACAGAGGCCCATTATCAGCAACCATCATTCCTGTGTTCCAATTGCACTTGTGTTAGCTAATCCAAGTGTATCATTTTAAAAGACTAATTGATCATTAGAAAACCCTTTTGCAAGTATGTTAGCACAGCTGAAAACTGTTGTTCTGATTAAAGAAGCAAGAAAACTGGCCTTCTTTAGACTAGTTGAGTATCTGGAGCATCAGCATTTGTGGGTTCGATTACAGGCTCAAAATGGCTAGAAACAAAGAACTTTCTTCTGAAACTTGTCAGGCTATTCTTGTTCTGAGAAATGAAGGCTATAATTCCCTTCACTATCATTCCTTAATTTGGTTAAACTCGTTTGATGCGTTCCCTCCATTAAGCAAGTAAAGACAGAAGATTATGAGTAGTGACACCAGCGGTCGTGACGACAGTGACATTTTGATATGATTTGTGTGACTGCATTAAAGCGACAGCGAGAGAGAGAGGAGAGAAGAGACGGAGAGAAAAGAGAGAGGAGAAGAGAGAGAGAGCGAAGAGAGTCCATCCCCAGATTCATTAGAGAGAGAGGAGGAGAGAGAGGGACGAGAGAGGAGAGCGCAAGGTGAGGGCGGTCAAGCGTTTTGCAATTGCTCAGTCGTTCTCATCAAGCCCTGTCGCAGGCAGGCCATTGCCAAGTCCAAGCTCATTGCTTATGTTAACGTGCGACCAGGTGGAATGCTAGGCTCTGCTCCGAAATCACATCCGCCTTTTGTTTAACAAAAACACACTAATCTGTTCGACGTCCGGATATTTCTTCAGACAAACTACTTCAATGGATCACTGCGTCAGGTCAACGCAGAGCACCCAAATGTTTTGACAGTTTTCCAAGGTTTACTTGACAATATTTTGAGTGAAAAGTTGGAGAAATCAAAGATTATGTATACGTGCGGAACCCTAGACAGATGGAAGATTAGGATGGCACAATTAGTCGAGTTGATTCCAGATACTTTCTGGGGCATGATTGGAGGTACAGTTATAATGAATAAAGATATGGACTTATATCAAGGGGTTAAAAAAAAGATATTACCGAGAAACCCATCTCTAATGACTCGTCATTTGATCATAAGCCGAAGGGCACCGTAGATAGTATGAAAATGCCATCTGCGTGGCAATACATTTCTACATAAGGGAGTTGTCTGTCCCTGACAGGTTACGTTGAAAACGATTAATTAGACTGGTCAAATTTGAAACAAGGATGTATATTCTTCATATATCAACCTTCCCCAGGAGCCCAGGAAAGTTTTCATAAAAGTTCCCTCTAGGGTACACGATCGACGGGACAACTGGAATTGGTCCACCCACACAGACTAGCGTGGTGATGTAGAAGAGGCGCCGGCAAGCGCCTCTTCAACTCGTTTGGGCTGAAGAAATTCGGCTTTGTACACCACCCACAGCACTTCACAAAATTCCATACAGATGCACAATCGAGAGCATCCGTCTGCGGGCTGTATCACCGCCGGTACGGCAACTGGCTCCGCCCACAACCGTAACAGGCTCTCCACAGCGGTAGTGAGGTCTGCACAACGCATCACCAGGGGCCAAACTACCTGCCCTCAGGACACCTACACCACCCGATGTCACAGGAAGCCCATAAAGATCATCAAGGACACAACCACCCGAGCCACTGGCTGTTCACCCCGCTATCATCCCAGAAGGCGAGGTCAGTACAAGTGCATCAAAGCAGGGACGAGAGACTGGAAAACAGCTTCTATCTCAAAGGCCATCAGACTGTTAAACAGCCACCACTAACCATTTAGTGGCTGCTGCCAACATACTGACTCAACTCCACCACGTTAATAAGGGGAATGATGGAAATGTATGTAAAAATGTATCACTAGCCACTTTAAACAATGCCACTTAATATAATGTTTACATACCCTACATTACTCATCTCATATGTATATGTATATACTGTACTCTATATCATCTACTGCATCTTGCCATCTTTACGTAATACATGTATCACTAGCCACTTTAAACTATGCCACTTTATGTTTATATACCCTACATTACTCATCTCATATGTATATACTGTACTCTATACCATCTACTGCATCTTGCCTATGCCGTTCTGTACCATCACTCATTCATATATCTTTATGTACATATTCTTTATCCCTTTACACTTGTGTGTATAAGGTAGTAGTTGTGGAATTGTTAGGTTAGATTACTCGTTGGTTATTACTGCATTGTCGGAACTAGAAGCACAATCATTTCGCTACACTCGCATTAACATCTGCTAACCATGTGTATGTGACAAATAAAATTTGATTTGATTTGAAAAGCGAGACGGGTATAATGAACCAATTAGAAATTTGGCCTCGAGACGAGGCATATCTAAACATCACCCACGATGACAGGTGAGAGGCTGTGACAAGAGGTGAATGAGGATGAACAGAGTAATGGAGTTCAGTGCACACAGTCAACGGAACATCAAAGAACTGTCCAAGGGGTTGACTCTACCGTGCAGAGAATAGAATGACAAGAACATGACAACTGTCTGTCCACGTTAAAACTGTTGTGTGAAGTCAATTTTTGTTGAGGTGACACTCAAAGTTGTAATAATGCATGCAATGACAATGGCACATGCAATAACACTGATTTATTAATGTGGCCAATTGTAGTGCTTGTGAGCAAAAAGGGGTGACTTATCACACAATTGGAAAATCATTGGGCATCTCTGTGCCCACCTGGTGCCACCTGGTTTGTTTTACCTTACAAACTCATTGGAAATAATTGTACTTTCCTGTCCGCCTATCATCATTATCCAAAGTTAATCGCTACTGTTTCTTCTACTCCTATAGGGAACAGCAAGCCATTGTGTTTCTAGGATAACCATTAGGTGATAAAAATACCAGATTGCAAGAATTATGATCCGCTAAAAGCAACATAAAGCATTAAAAGGCTGAGCAGCTCAAGCCCCTGGTTCACCTGGAGAAGTTTGACCCCAAGAGACACATGTAAGAAGGGGTGTGTTATGATGAGCCTCTGTTGACTGTCATGAACAAAGTGGGGTTTTTATTTCATTTTATTACATTTAAATGGATTATAGAGCCTAAAGGACAAAGATGGCTTAATAAAGGGCAACTCTGTCACTTTTAACATTTAGGTTGTTGTAATGAAGTATTTAGTGATATCCCACACAGTCTTATTAAAATATACTGTCTATTAACTGTTTAGTGACGAGCAAAACCAAACATTGATTCTCTGTGACGTTTTCAAGTAGGATCCGTGAGATTACTAATTAAACAAATGATGGACAGTCATTTTCTGAAAGTATTCACACCCCTTGACTTCTTCCACATTTTGCTTTGTTACAGTCTGAATTCAACATTTATTTGAAAAAATTATAACTCTCAAACATGTTTAGACATTTTAGCAAATGTATTGAAGATGAAATAGAGAAATATTTAAATTACATAAGTACTCACACCCCTGAGTCAATACTTTGTAGAAGCACCTTTGGTGGTGATTACAGCAGATTACAATCTTGGTATGTCTGTATCATCTTTGCACGTCTGGATTTTCTCCCATTCTTCCTTGCAGATTTTCTCAAGCTCTGTTAAGTTTGATAGTGAAGGGCGCGGTGAACAGCAATCTTCAAGTCTTTCCACAGATTTTCAATGGGATTCAAGTCTGGGCTTTGGCTGGGCCACTCAACGACTTTCAGAATCTTGTTCTGAAACCATTCCAGCATTGCTTTGGCTGTATGCTTGGGGTCATTGTCCTGTTGGAACAAAAATATTTGCCCCAGTCTGAGGTTGTTGACACTCTGAAGCAGGTTTTCATCAAGGATTTTCCTATATTTGGCTCCATTCACTATCCTTACCAGTCTCCCAGTCCCTGCCACTGAAAAGCATCTTCATAGTATGATTCTGCCACCACCATGCTTCACGGTAGGGAAGGTGTTAGACGGGTGATGAGCTGTGCCTGGTTTTCTCCAGACACAGCGCTTTGCATTCAGGCCAAAAAGTTCCATTTTAGTCTCAGACCACAGGATCTTTTGTCTTATCCTCTCAGTCTTTCACGTGCCTTTTTGCAAACTCCAGGCGTGCGGTCATGTGCCTTTTTCTCAAGATTGGCTTCCGTCTGGCCAATCTCCCATAAAGCCCAGATTGGTGAAGTGCTGTAGAGACTGATCCTTCTGGCAGTTTCTTCCATCTCAGCCAAGGAACTCTGTAGTTCTGTCAGAGTGGAAATTGGATTCTTGGTCACCTCCCTGACCAAGATCCTTCTTGCATAGTTGCTCAGTTTGGTTGGACGGCCATCTCTATGAAAGTCTGGGTAGTTCCATATTTTTTCAATTTCCCAATGATGGAGACCACTGTGCTCTTGGAAACTGTCAACACAAAAAAATATATTTTATACCCTTCCCCAGATAAATGCCTCATCACAATTCTATCTCGAATATCTATTGACAGCTCCTTGAACTTCATGGTATAGTTCCTGCTCTTAAATGCATTGTCAACTGTGGGAGCTTATACACTGCTTAAAAAAATAAGGGAACACTTAAACAACACAATGTAACACAATCACACTTCTGTGAAATCAAACTGTCCACTTAGGAAGCAACACTGATTGACAATAAATTTCACATGCTGTTGTGCAAATGGAATAGACAACAGGTGGAAATTATAGGCAATTAGCAAGACACCCCCAATAAAGGAGTGGTTCTGCAGGTGGTGACCACAGACCACTTCTCAGTTCCTATGCTTCCTGGCTGATGTTTTGGTCACTTTTGAATGCTGGCGGTGCTTTCACTCTAGTGGTAGCATGAGACGGAGTCTACAACCCACACAAGTGGCTCAGGTAGTGCAGCTCATCCAGGATGGCACATCAATGCGAGCTGTGGCAAGAAGGTTTGCTGTGTCTGTCAGCGTAGTGTCCAGAGCATGGAGGTGCTACCAGGAGACAGGCCAGTACATCAGGAGACGTGGAGGAGGCCGTAGGAGGGCAACAACCCAGCAGCAGGACCGCTACCTCCGCCTTTGTGCAAGGAGGAGCAGGAGGAGCACTGCCAGAGCCCTGCAAAATGACCTCCAGCAGGCCACAAATGTGCATGTGTCTGCTCAAACGGTCAGAAACAGACTCCATGAGGGTGGTATGAGGGCCCGACGTCCACAGGTGGGGGTTGTGCTTACAGCCCAACACCGTGCAGGACGTTTGGCATTTGCCAGAGAACACCAAGATTGGCAAATTCGCCACTGGCGCCCTGTGCTCTTCACAGATGAAAGCAGGTTCACACTGAGCACATGTGACAGACGTGACAGAGTCTGGAGACGCCGTGGAGAACCTGTCTCTTATACACATCTAGATGTGTATAAGAGACAGCTGGCGCCCTGTGCTCTTCACAGATGAAAGCAGGTTCACACTGAGCACATGTGACAGACGTGACAGAGTCTGGAGACGCCGTGGAGAACGTTCTGCTGCCTGCAACATCCTCCAGCATGACCGGTTTGGCGGTGGGTCAGTCATGGTGTGGGGTGGCATTTCTTTGGGGGGCCGCACAGCCCTCCATGTGCTCGCCAGAGGTAGCCTGACTGCCATTAGGTACCGAGATGAGATCCTCAGACCCCTTGTGARACCATATGCTGGTGCGGTTGGCCCTGGGTTCCTCCTAATGCAAGACAATGCTAKACCTCATGTGGCTGGAGTGTGTCAGCAGTTCCTGCAAGAGGAAGGCATTGATGCTATTGACTGGCCCGCCCGTTCCCCAGACCTGAATCCAATTGAGCACATCTGGGACTGTCTCTTATACACATCTAGATGTGTATAAGAGACAGCTCCAAATCCAGACCTCCATGGGTTGATAAATTTGATTTCCATTGATAATTTTTGTGTGATTTTGTTGTCAGCACATTCAACTATGTAAAGAAAAAAGTATTTAATAAGAATATTTCATTCATTCAGATCTAGGATGTGTTATTTTAGTGTTCCCTTTATTTTTTTGAGCAGTGTATAAACAGGTGTTTTTCTTTCTAAATCATGTCCAAACAATTTAATTGGCCACAGGTGGACTCCAATCAAGTTGAAGTGACATCTCAAAGATGATCAAAGTAAGTTTTCACTTTGTCATTATGGAGCATTGTGTGTAGATGGGTGAATAAAAAAAAACACAACACAACAAAAAGCTACTTACAGTAGCTAGCTAGCATTGCTAATAGCACCAAAGATACAGCAGGCGACAATCATGAGAGGCTAGGATTCTGTAGTGATTTACCTGTAAATGTTATAATAAATGTGTTCTATCAGGCCGACATGTTGTTTGGACTATTGTTAAAGACAGCTGTTATTGTTGCAAACACTATTATATTGGAAGTAGCAGTCGGGCTAGCTAGCATGCTAGCTAACCAGTTTCAGACACGGTAACTTAAAACTTCTTGACGCTACGGATCCCGTTACCGGGATCATTTATCAATAACAACCGCTAAACTGCAGAGCGCCAAATAAAATAAAAATACTAAAAATATTTATAATCATGAAATCACAAGTGAAATATACCAAATCACAGCTTAGCTTGTTGTTAATCCACCTATCGTGTCAGATTTTGAAAATATGCTTTACAGCGAAAGCAATCCAAGCGTTTGTGAGTGTATCAATCACTGCTAGAACAGCTAGCCTTAAATTAGCTTGGTCACGAAAGTCAGAAAAGCAATAAAATTAATCGCTTACCTTCGATAATCTTCGGATGTTTGCACTCACGAGACTCCCAGTTACACAACAAATTTTATTTTTGTTCGATAAAGATTAGTTTTATAACCAAAAACTGCCATTTGGTTTGCGCGTTATGTTCAGAAAACCACAAGCTCGTTCCGGTCCTGAAGGGCAGACGAAAATTCCAAAAAGTATCCGTAATGTTCGTAGATGTCAAAGGTTTTTTATAATCAATCCTCAGGTTGTTTTTAACATACATAATCGATCATATTTCAACCAGACGGTAAACTGTTCAATACTACAGAGAAAGAAAATGTCGAGCCACATCTGTCCTGCGCAGGAACTAATCAAAGGACACCTGACGCGTTTTGATAAATCTCGCTCATTTTTCAAAATAAAAGCTCGAAACTATGTCCAAAGCCTGGTCACAGCCTGAGGAAGCCATTGGAAAAGGAATCTGGTTGATACCCCTTTAAATGGAGGAGGGGCAAGCAATGGAACAGGGATTTAAAAAAAAATACACTTCCGGGTTGGAGTTCCTCAGGTTTTCGCCTGCAAAATCAGTTCTGTTATACTCACAGACAATATTTTGACCGTTTTTGAAACTTTAGAGTGTTTTCTATCCTAATCTGTCAATTATATGCTTATTCTAATATCTGAGCCTGAGAAATAGTCCGTTTACCTTGGGACCGTTATTTTTCCAAATATAAAAATTCTGCCCCCTAGCTGAAAGAGGTTTTTAAGGTTAGAATTCGTTAGCATTGAATTTATTTGTTTGTTGGTGTAGTTCAGTTGATGACAATGACATGAACATGTATTACAGAATGATACTCATGCAAACATTATAATGACTACAACCGAAAAGTAATATAAAATGTAATCATAACTTATGACATAACGATTTAGACAATTTTGATTTTGTGGCAGTTCTATCGAGTTTGGAACCACAAAGACTCTTCCTAGAGCTTGCTGCCCGGCCAAACTGAGCAATCAGGGGAGAAGGGCCTTGGTCAGGGAGGTGACCAAGAACCCAATGTTCACTCTGACAGAGCTCTAGAGTTCCTCTGTGGATATGGGAGAACGGACAACCATCTCTGCAGCACTCCACCCAGAGCCGGGCGGCCCTATACGCTCACTACGCAAGTTGCGTAGGGCCCGCAAGTTACGCAAGGGCCCTGCCTCCCCCTCGGGTCAAAGCGGGTGTCAATGTTTACAACTTTGATGAGAGGATGAAATGGAACTATCTTTCTGGTCACGAAAAGAGAAAAAAACACAATGAGAGTGAATTGCAGGAACAGCAATCAGGTAAACTTGTCTTCTCTCATCTCCAAGTTTGATGTCAGCAAATAACAGTAACGTTAACTTGATGTGCTAGCTTGCAGTGCATCTCTCTCTAGTCTGTCTGTCTTGCTAACCTAGCTGGGCAGTGCATCTCTTGGTCTTTCTGTATCTTGCTTGCTTGCCATCCACTTCCAGGGCTGTGTTCTGTGACTTTGTGCCTGACAAAAGTGAGAGTGAAATACAACTATTTATTACTTTTGATAAACGCCAACTGGCAAAGGTGTTATGCCTGTGCACGAAATGAAACTCGTGCTTTCCAGCAGCAACCTCTGTGGGGACCAGTCCAGACAATATATGGGCGTGACGGCACTCCTCATAGGCACACATCATTTTAAAACAAGACAATGATTATCTAGTCTCTCAGTCAAGGTTTAGTTACACCTCTGGACTAATGCAAGATGGAAAGCAATGGATTGACATTGACTATTGATTTATATATTGCATTTAAAATGTTGATTAGCTCGGCATACTGGGCAATATGGATACACATGTCTCAGTAAATAATAAACCATCAAATATTCAGCTAAGCCATAGTATAAATAGTATTTTATATATGAAAATGTATAAACGGAAATCTGGGGGAGCCAGTTTGAATGGGCCTGATGCAGCTGATGAAATTAATAATAGTATTGTTATCTATAATGTACAGGTGCTATGCTTAAGTTTGTCAGTAGAGTAGATGCTGGATCATCAGCCAGTACAAGCACAGACTCAGTTGATCCACATCCATCCTCAGCCAGTACTAACACAGACCCAGTACAGCCAGCTTCAGCAACACAGACCCAGTACAGCTGGCTTCAGCAAATACTAACACAGACCCAGGAATGGCAGCTTCAGCAAGTACTAACACAGACCCAGTACAGCCGGCTTCAGCAAATACTCACACAGACCCAATACAGCTGTCATCAGCAAGTACTAACACAGACCCAGATGAAGTACAGGCAGCCCCAGCCAGTACTAGCACAACCAGAGGTGTACAACCAGCATCAGATACAAGCAGCTCAGACCCTAATAGAACAGTTGTTGCTCCATCAAGTGACCCAGCAGATTGGCCCCCAGTCTTAACAGACTTCATGAGGACTGAGTTAGTGCGCACAGGTCCATTCAAACTAGGACTGGATTTTTCTTACCCGAAATACAAGTCTAGAAGAGGTTTTCATTCAGGCTTATTACAGAGACAGCTGCCAAATAGGGAAAAGATTACCAGGAGCTGGCTTTCATACTCAATCAAAAACAATGCTGTGTATTGTTTTTGCTGCAAGCTCTTTTCTACAAAAGAATACAAAATAGGCGTGAATGACTGGTCAAATATCAACACCATTCTAAAATACCATGAACTGTCAGGTGTGACTGTGTGACCATGGCAAATGTTTATGTGGCTCACGGGTCAGGTAGGAGAGCCCCTTAGCAGAATTTTGCATAGGGCCCCAGGGAGGTCAGGGCCGGCTCTGACTCCACCAATCAGGCCTTTATGGTAGAGTGGCTGGACGGAAGCCCCTCCTCAGTAAAATGCACATGATAGCCTGCTTGGAGTTTTCCGAAAGGCACCTAAAGACTCTCAGACCATGAGAAACAACATTCTCTGGTCTGATGAAACCAAGATTGAACCCTTTGGCCTGAATGCCAAGCGTCACATCTGGATGAAACCTTGCACCATCCCTACGGTGAAGCATGGTGGTGGCAGCATCATGCGGTGGCAATGTTTTTCAGCGGCAGGGACTGGGAGACTAGTCAGGATCGAGGCAAAGATGAACGGAGCCAAGTACAGAGAGAACCTTGATGAAAACCTGCTCTAGAGTGCTTAAGACCTCAGACTGGGGCGAAGGTTCATCTTCCAACAGGACAATAACCTTAAGCACACAACCAAGACAACGAAGGAGTGGCTTTGGGACAAGTCTCTGAATGTCCTTGAGTGGCCCAGCCAGAGCCCGGACTTGAACCCGATCTAACATCTCTGGAGAGACCTGAAAATATCTGTGCAGAAATGCTCCCCATCCAAACTGACAGAGCTTGAGAGGATCTGCAGAGAAGAATGGGAGGAACTCCCCAAATACGAGTTTGCAAAGACTGTAGCGTCATACCCAAGAAGACTCCATGATCTAATCGCTGCCAAAGGTGCTTCAACAAAGTCCTCAGTAAAGAGTCTGAATACTTATGTAAATGTGATAATTTTGCTTCGTCATTAAAGGGTATTCTGTGTAGATTGATGATGGAAAAAAACAATTTAATCAATTTTCAAATAAGGCTGTAACGTAACAAAATGTGGAAAAAGTCAAGTGGTCTGAATACTTTCCGAAGGCACTGTATACTAAAAGTATAATAACTTGTTATAAAGTGGTGGAATTGTACTTTAAGGCAGAAATCTGGAGTAAATCCAGTAACTTCTCATTTAAAATGAAACACATATTGGAGTTAAGAATGTTTGTAAGAACGTTTTACAAAATATTTATTTGGTGTGAAAGAAAGTGTAATTGTTTGTCCTGTGTGGAACTCACAACCGACTGATTCTGCACAGTGAAGTTAAAGCATAGTATGGTGTTTTGAATCATAATTGATGGATCTTAAATCGTTGAAAAGGCTCACTAAAAAGATCTAAGCCTGCTGAAAAGGCTCACTTATGTCTTATGATCCTCATTCTTACTCAGAGACACAGAAAACACTAAACAAAAGGGCATTAGGCTAACTGTAATAATGCTACCACTAGTTACCATTAGCATACATTTGAAAAGCTTCCTTTGATCCAATCAGGCTTTAAGACCAATGGCTTTGATATTTTTGGATAATAGACCTACACTGAAAAAAGTATTCAAAAAGAAAAATGTCTTAAACTTTCACCATGAGAGTTAAACCATTAGGGATGGGATGCTCAAATAAAATGCCTTCGAAGCATTGCTCCTCATTCAGCCTAACTACTGTAGACCTAGTTGGATTCTTCAGCACATTGCACTGGTACACAGTAGCTTTTGTGTGCACTGTACTGGATCACTGAGCACGGCGAGGGAGAAAGAAAGCGTATTCTCTCCACTTTCCAGTTCTCCTTTTTACCTTGTGTAGCATTCTCCTCACTACCTCATGTATGGAACCTTTTCAGAAACGAAGTTGCTTTGCTTTTGTGGAAAATCACAGGCTGTGGACTTGCTTTCCAGCCCCCACGTGTCTTCCCTGAGTTTGTGTTGCATATGATTGTAAGTAAAGGGGAAAGGTGTCTCTGGTGTACTATCGACAACATTGTAAGCTATAGATTTTGGTGAAGGTTCCACTCAATAACACACTCATTACACTTTGATCACAACATTGTACACATATCTCTGACTAAAGTGTTACATTCAGCGGACAACATCATTTTACTAAAGGAAAGCAACAGCTATTTAAACTTCATCATGATGTGGCAGGTGGCAATTTGCTTTTTGTAAGTTACATATCTTGAAACCTTGATTGCTGTGACATGCAAAACATTTTGGGACTATTAACAGTGGACTAATGAAAAAAATACCAAAAGTTTTTGAGTAGATTATTCCTTTAAGGAATGACCACTAACCTATAGAGTACATGATGCACTTATCAGAAGTTCCATCCTTCAGGTGAACCATCCAATGGTCTTATTAGGGGACACATACAGTATGTCTCTATCTTTCAGTTTTTAAAGAATCTATTTTGTGGGACATTTCATTTCAGTAAGTTTCGATTGTCTGGTTAGTAAAGATATAGCTAGATAGCTGAGGCCTATGAGTGATTCCCTGAGTGATTATCCTATGATGGGTGGAGACACACTAATCTGGTTTGTCATGGATTAGTGGACGGGTCAAACTTCTGATTCCAGCTTTAGTTCATTTAGAGACCCCATCACTGAACGTTATTATTCAATTGTTACCGTATCTCAGATCCTCCCGGCAGGCTGATTAAAAGCGAATGTTTAGGACACTACGGTGAACGCCCATTTGTTTTGCTTCATGACATAGTGCCTCCCTTCAGAGTAAGCGAACATGCCCGATAGAGTGTGAGCAGAACACATGTGGCGGCTGTCAATGATGTAAAAGGTTATGTGCAATGTCACTGTCAGACAAGAAGCGGCTCTGCCCACCACCTTTTACTAGCCTCAGATCTCTTTTCTCATGCAATGGGGTCCACAAAGGCTCCTCATGCCCCCTTGTCTGAGTGCTCACCAGGATTCATTGACATTCCACGAGGGTGTCAGTTGCTGCTGGTGTGATGTCACTCCTAGGCGAGGGGCGAGCCCGCAGCCTCGGGGCAAGAGGACAAGGGCGAATCTAAACATCTGAGCGAATGTGCAACTTTGTTTAACAAGGAGAGGGAATGTCCTCATGGAGAAACGCCCACCTCTCACTGGAACATCTGAGGGGTATTTGCTCTGATAGGTTTGTGACCTCTTGGTTGGTGGATCAAAGGCCGCAGTGCTTTCAGTGGAACACCATGTGGCTCACCCAGCCCTATGCGTAAGCAGGTTATTTTCAAAATAGCAGTTTCAACTGCGGTGGGAAGTTCAGTCCATTGCGTCCTTGACTGCAGTACTTGACCTAACGGAAAGCTGTGGATGTCAGAGATGCCTCAGGACAGCTAATCTTCACTGTTTTGGGCCTTAATGGACAGAAATCCATTGCTAACCAGCAGCCCTTGTGCTATCAAGGCACCTAATAACATCGGCTATCTGGTGTTAAGGCCTTTTTATCCACTCCTTCCACCTCCATCTCCCCACCCACCCCAATATTCCCTGGCCCTTTTTCTCCTTGTAACACACTGTTACTGGGCCGTGATTGATTCTTGGGAAATAGCAGTAATGTAGCCAGGCAGGAATGCCATTACTGCAATATTCACACACCCCTACGAAATTCCAGTGCGCCGGTGAGATGGAGCGTCAGAGACAGGAATTTACATTAATTCCTGTTTAAAAGCTCAGGGAGGAATTATTGCTCACTGTTTAGAGAAAGGCGTTCCACGAATCAATTGCTCTCCTTTTTCTCTCTCTCTCTCCCTTGCTCTCCTCCTGGGTCCATTTAAAGGCTCCAAAGCAAACACTCTATTTCATAAACAAGCTTTTAGGCCTGTCCTCTCCGACTGTCCGTCTCATAAAGTTGATGAAGCTTCACGGACCACTGGCTGTCTCTTATACACATCTAGATGTGTATAAGAGACAGGTACTGGCTCACATGAGAGGGGAAGGTTAAGTGTTGTGCCGCACTGTAGTCACATGTAGAAGAAAGGGGTGGGGGGGGGGGGGGGTGTGTGTGTGGTGGCTCTTCAACTAATCTTTTTACTTGGCTTCAGGCAAAAAAAGCAACGCAGGAAGTATTAGGAATAGAAATTGTATGATCGTCTTACAATTCTTCCGTTTGCTGATGATGTGTCCATAGGATGGGCTTTCGCTCTTTGAATGACATTCACCTGTATTGACACACAGTAGGCCTAAAGGTCTAACTAAGAAACATATTTTTTTCCTGTGATATACAGTTATTGTATTATGATGATCTAAAACGAAGGCCATAAGTCTGAATTTAATTTCTAGAAGTCACTTCAGAAAACCCACGGCTTCATGCCAAAACCTGCTAAGGATGATATGGGAATATAATGAAGACATTATTTATTCTCCCCAATGTTACAGATCTTACACTACTTACATCTCAAGATGATGTGCTCTATGTATACTTCCCACTGGGCCCGAGAAGCTGGTTGAATTCAGTGTGATGACGTTTGAGCAACATGGAAAACTGATTTGATTTGAAAAAAGTAATCAGCGTGAGGGAATTGAGCATTTTTTTCACCCAACTTTTAACCTAAATCCAACGACATGTTGACATTTTTGGTTGATTTCACATTGAATTCGCATTAGTTCACAACTCAACCAAATGGAAATCAAAGCTAGAAGTTCAACTGATGTTTGTGCCCAGTGGGTTATGACATTTTTTGTGCTGTCCCTGCCCAAGCACCTGCTGGGAATAGGCTAGCCAATGAAGGGCAGGTCCTCTCTGGATGCTTTCCCACATGACAGCAATGGTCATTGTGTGGCCGAATACCGATCTGTTGCTGATTAGCACAATGGGCCGAGGTTGGGCGTGACGTGATACTGGCAGTGATGTCATGAAGCTCAAGAGCCTCGCAGGTCGACTGCCACATTTGCATCCGGAGGACCTCTGAGTCATTCCTTATTGACCTGGTGTGGCACTGAAATCGATTTTCCGGGCGGTTCATCAACTCTGGCCAAGAGAACCATCTGAGAAGTCCTCTCCCACACAGAGACGTTCTCGGAGCCATGATGGCAATACCCATAAGACGTGCTTGTTGGGATGATGAGCCTGAGGCTGTGAGGCCACTGTGAGGCCACTGGTTTCACTAAGTGGGAAAGGACAACAGGCTACCTCAGACATCACACTAACTCATAGGTCAGTCATTTCAGGGGCCCCTCCCTATGCAACTCCTTAACAGGGTCTCAGTTTTCATGTGCTGGTGTTTCCCATAATTGTGAATGTGTGTGTTGAGGGGGGTGTTGTTCAGGAACCCAAAGCGCTTAGATGCTCCCAGTGCTGCCCTCCTTCAGAAACTGAATGAACTTGCAAAGTTGCTACTTGCTAGTAAATGAGGTTTCTATTTGAACAAACCTAAAGCAATGGTAAATCTGGCAGTAGTGTTATAGGTCTTGTGATGTGTCCAATTTTTTTAGTTGTTGCTATTTTCACAGCGGGAATTATGAGTGCAAGAGCTGGAGGTGCGGTGAAAGGGATGGATTTTGATGAATAAATAAAGATGTAACTGACAGTGTTTAAATTACTTTGCAGATATAAAACAAACAGAATCATAATATCAGTTAAAATGATCAATTTCCCAGTTTATGCTACAAAACCAACTTTATAAGAGGCTTTAAAACTAGGTTCTATTTGACTCAACATTCCATGACGTACACTAAAACATTTTTGGCAGAATAGATGGATCCAGTTCAATGCATGATTATTATAATTCACCAATACATTTCTTTGCAGTCAAAAAAATATTGCTTTCAGGTTGTAAATCACAGCTAGCCGGGTACATTGTTTGCTGCCTCCATTCGGGATGCATTGTTTCAGTTTCAATGGGTCAATATTTTGGACAAAAACAGCTAGATATACAGATGTCATTTGGTTAGCTAGCAAGAACTGGACAATAACTGTTGTTTCTTGCATTCGCAAATTCACTCTGGCCATCTGCTTTGATTTCAGAGCACTCTCGTCTGAATTTGCCAGAGCACAGAATAACTGAGGAATTTATGAACGTGCAACACCCGCTGAATATGACCGGTGTCAGTAAACGTATGCAAAAAAATTATAGTTAGTCAAGAACTCTGTAGTTAACACGTAAATAGCATAGTTAACCAGCTCTGCTTGGGTGAGTAAAATGGTCAGAGTGAGGTGTTCTCACATTTGTGTCTGGAAGTAGATAGCTAGGAAGCTAGCCAACTTTAGCCAGTTAGCTTGGGTGCTTGGTTGGGACAAGCATGCATTGGCAGGCAAGCTGCAGAAGGATGAGTAGGCTACAATTCCCCATCGTTTATCAGTGCAATTTTTACAGCCAACTAGCTGAAAAAGTTTGAGAGGGTTTATCTAATGTTCCTTCATTAGATTTTAGCTCATCTTGCTCTGGCTAGCATTAGTGGTTGATCTTGTTGTTGTTGATGTGCATAACTGAGGGAGAGAGAGGCTACCTTTTCATGGTTGTTCGATCAATAGGACTAAAGTTCCCAAATGTAAGAGGACTCCCGTGGTACTGACATATTTGCAGAAATCCATTCAGGTGTATTTTGTGGCTTTTGGCGAATGCGTTCTAATGATCTAAAGTCGCGCTGTTGCAACTGCCTGTAAACACACAGTCCAGTTCAAAGTGAATGATGGCAGGCCCGTGTGGCAAATGAATTGTTTGCATAAAGGCTTACAGTAGCTCCGATTGGCTATGGTGCACTGGTCTGCGTAGACTCTGGATGAGACAGATGTTTTTTTATCAGGTTTTATTTGCTGCAGTGTCTATTAAGTATCCAAAGTATCCGCTTTCCCATTGTATATTATAGAATTTTCGCAAATGCCTTAGTATAAGTAATTCCCAAACATTTGAAGAATTTATGAAAATGTGAAAATGACCATATCTAAGTGCTCGCTTGTCAGAATGTCATTCTTCCTGGGGGTGTATATGGACAGATTTTATGTTATGAAAATGCTGTCTCTTCCACTTTAATTGTGCTGTAGGTGTGACGAGGACTTGGCCACTGACTCTGCCAATCAACGCGTTTCGTGGCTTAATGCATGCGGTTGTCTCAAGTTCTGTAGGTTATTGATGGTGTTTGCATTGTCATCAACTCCAATTTGTCTGGGGGCACAGAATATTGTCATCCTAGTCCATTGTGGATTGATACAACAGTTTATTAAAAAGCAAAAGGTTACAGTAATGAGTAATAACAGTAAAAAAAGCACATGCTGGGGCCATACCTACGAGCATTAGAAAAAGTTTAAGTTCAAGGTTAAGCATCAGCCAATTAAAATCGTAGATGTAGTTGCACATGATCAAAGGCGATATGTTAGCTGTTCCCATTACATACGCTTGCACATTTAGCCCTATGCTAACCTCCGTAGGTGGCCGTGATTATTTCCTGTAACAAATTCTGTATCAGCCAATAAAAATCATTGACATAATTGGACGTGTTCCAAAACTTGTTAATGGAAGCATCCTTAACATAGGTCCAACAGCATGTTCTGATAATCAAAGCAACATCACGTGAATTTGACTGACTGGTCAAATTGCTCTCTGTGTATAGTGCCTAGCTCCACATAATTGTTGCAGATTGTGGCAAGGGTTTGAATCTCACATGAGTTTTTCCCCCCTTTGAAATGTAAGAATTACAAGTATTGTGTTAGTGTTGAAATGAGATGCAGCCTACAGCTTGAAAATTATGAATAATTGATTACATAAGCCTTGCAGACACAATGCTATGTCCTAATAATCATATTGCATAGGCTATATTACATGGACGAGTAACCCTAAATATAGGCCTACAACGTTTTATGCGTTTTTATAATCATCTACTTGTTATATGGAGTGGAACAGGGGAACCCAAGAGCAGACTCAGACGAGGAGACTGGGATGAAGTAACCAAGGTATTTATTGAAACAGGGGGAGATGGAGTGCAGGTCAAGGGAAGCTCGGGCGGGTTGCTGGAAACCAGGTGCGGAGGCTGAGGCAAGAAGGTTTGAGACAGGGTAAGCAGGTCCGGAGGGGAATCCAAGGGAGTAGTAGAGTGGAGAATCCAGGACAGAGTAGCAGGATGACGAGACATGGGATTGGGGACAGGAACCAGAGTCAGAGCGGGCAGAACTATAGCGGAGAGGAAAACAGTGTCAGGCTAGGAAAACAGACACAACAGGATCTGAATAGTAAGAAACGGCTAGAAACGTAGACTGACTGAGCAGAGATTACGATCTGGCAGCGTGGAAGTGGCAGGGCTGAGTATTTGTAGAGGTCTTGACTATGGAACAGGTTGCAGCTGGTGGGGATCTGCTCTGACTCCAGCACACCTGTCTCCACCCACACAATCACACACATAGGGAGAGGGAGAGAGTACTGGGGGAGTGGCGGCAGGTCAAGGAGACACAGGATGAGCAGTGGAGGGCGTTGCAGGAGCAGATGTGACACTACTTTGCCACATGTCCATTATTTGACTCGAGGATGATTACAAGTTGCAGTCTCATTATCATCCTACAGATTGATGGCAGTATTGCAGTTAATTTAAAGAAGTTTATTGCGAGTCCCATTACATTTCATGAGGAGCTTCTTGTTGGAGTCCCCTTTGCAGACCGACACATAGGCTATTGGCACTGCTACATATACTGAACAACAATATGAACGCACATGCAACACTTTCAATGATTTTACTGCGTTACAGTTCATATAAGGAAATCAGTCAATTTAAATAAATTCATTAGGCCCGATTTCACATGACTGGGCAGGGGCACAGCCATGTAGGCCCACCCACTTGGAAGCCAGGCTCACTCGCTGGGGAGCACCCCTCCCTCAGACGATCCCGCAGGTGAAGAAGCCGGATGTGGAGGTCCTGGGCTGGCGTGGTTACGCATGGTCTGCGGTTGGGAGGCCGGTTGGGCATACTGCCAAATTCTCTAAAATGACGTTGGAGGTGGCTTATGGTAGAGAAATAAACATTCAATTCTCAGGTGGACTTTCCTGCAGTTAGCATTCCAATTGCACGCTCTGTGGCATTGTGTTTTGTGACAAAACTGCACATTTTAGAGGGGCCTTTTATTTTCCCTAGCACAAGGTGCACCTGTGTAATGATCATGCTGTTTATTCAGTTTCTTGATTTGCCACACCTGTCAGGTGGATGTATTATCTTGGCAAAGGAGAAATGCTCACTAACAGGGATGTAAACACATTTGTGCAATTCTTTTTTGAGAAATAAGCTTTTTATCCATATGGAAGATTTTTTGGATATTTCATTTCAGCTCATGAAACATGTGACCAGCACCTTACATGTTGCGTTTATATTTTTGTTCAGTGTAAATAATTGTCGCTACTATAGTATAGGCTATATTACATAGACGTGTAGGGCTACACTTACAGTTCATGTAAAACATTATATGCCTCATAATCATCCACAGAATCAGAAGTGAACAGTGCTTTCCTTAACAAAAATGATTGAACCGAGGGGGCTCAAACCCATGGTTAATGAGCGCTGTCATTTTTCAAATCAACAGCTTTTGCATTGTGTGCCACCAGGCAAGCAATGATGATGGCAGGTAGCCTAGCCGTTAAGAGGATTGGGCCAGTAACCGAAAGTTTGCTGGTTCGAATCTCCAAGCCAACTATGTGAAAAATCTGTCGATGTGCCCTTGAGCAAGATACTTAACCCAAGTTGCTCATGTAAGTCGTTCTGGAAAAGAGTGTCTGCTAAATTATTCAAATGTAATGGTTACGGTACATGACAGCTATTTGACTTTTCCATAAGGTTCTTTGACAATTTATTTTACAATACACTATAAACTTAAATGTTGTATAGACCTCTTAATTTGCGAAGATTATGCAATACTGATACTCTACACTTGACAGACCAAGTGAAGGGGAACAGAAGTATACCTTGACCTTGGAGATTTAAATGTATCCCTCTGGTGGCAAAGTTGACCTATTTTAAGAAATGCCATTGGTTTGTCGAGAAAAAGTTTAAGATCTTTGATAGGCAAATTTGTTACAAGAAATAATCACGGCACGCTCTCAACAATCAAGATATAGCCTACCGTTCATATGGTGTTATAAAACTGAATCATTTTAATATGTTTGAGGGAGTGCAGCTTTGGGAAAGGGGATAGCTACTCTACTCAGTTGCACAACTGAATGCATTCAACCAAAATGTGTCTTCTGCATTCAACCCATGCAGGGGCTGCCTTGACATCATCGGTGCCTGGGGAGCAGTTGATGGGGGTTAACTGTCTTGCTGAAGTGCAGATCTTTTCACCTTGCCAGATCAGGGATTTGAACCAGCGATCTTTTGGTTACAGGCCCAACGCTCTTAACCATTAAGCTACCTATAGGCTATCTGCCGCTTTATAACCGGACAACAGGCACTCTTTGGAAATGGGGATGGATGGGCTACAAGCCGTATGCACTGCAGGTAGGCCTATCTCAATTGTGAATAATGCAAAAGCATGACAGCAAAAAGCCTCATGAGCAGACCATTTAGCAAGGCTACTTGGCTAATGCATGGCCAGGATAAAAAAAGACACCAGACGCATTGCTGTTGAGCCAGCTTTTGTTATAGTATGGTAAGGGTAGCCTATTTAGAGCTTGTTTTATAACCAAATGAAATGGAAAACAAGCAATTGTTGAAGGAAAATAACTTAAATGTTTCTAAATACAAGGGTCTCCGGCATCATCTCATATCTCGTTCCATGATGGGCATATGGACATTAGCCTACATAGAAGGGGTTTTACACACATCCAAAAAATACCAAGAGCTGGCTAAAGCAATGTACAATAAATAGATAAAAGGGGGATGTAGACTTACTTTTTTGTGTCTTTTGTCTTTCTTTATATTTTAATAAAGCTTTGGTGATTAAGATCTACTTCAAAGGGGTCTCATGAGCCAAACTCTTTATCGACAGTATTGACTACTTGGCGAATGCATTGGGCAGGACAAAAAAACTGCCTTCATTGTGAGGGAGGCTATGCTTGGTTTTTAATCAAATGAAATTGAAAAAACTGTTTATGTTTCTAAATACTAGGTTTACGGGTGTAGTGGACATGAGTTGGGCATGGTTGCTCATGGTCAAGTGATGAGGTAGCCCCGCCTGCGAACTACAAAACAACTGTGTGTGCCTTTGGACCAAAAGGGAATTTCCTCTTGATGTAGCAGTCTAAGACCCTTTGCACACATGGGAGACCGGTGTCTCTTGTTCATGTGCATATGTGCACCCTGCATCACACCTGGATAGTCTGCGCTTCCACTGTCAAAATCCATGCCGTAACCAACCACGTTACCGCTAAAACCAGCTTTTGGTCGGTCTTAAAAATCCCCACCAGCGCTGCCTAAAATTGGCACTTTGGCACACGTTTTTAAGGACACCTCAGATATTGCCACCCCTCCCACCTCAGCACATGCGAGCTCATATAAGACAGGTAAATTACCAATCTTGACAAGTTTCGGAAAATAGCAGAGCGCCGGCTTAAGCAATTGCGTGCGTTTTGACAATTGCGCTGGCTTAACGCCAGTCCAAATTAGAGCCCAGAGGGGGCTTGACTGAATGGGCTAGTCTGTAAGTATGTGTGAGTGAGTGTTAGAGACTATGCAAGTGTGTGTTTTAAATGCCTTTCCTGGAGCGTGGGGTCCTTTTCCTCTCCCATTGTTCACACAGTGACTGGATACAGCTGCTGCAGCTCCTATGGTACAAGAAGCGATTCTGGCACCCAATGCTCACTTCTGCTACAGAAACCAGGGGAGAGTCGAGCCAGCGCATATCTGCTTGCAAACTATTTGTAACATTTTTTTTTTTTTCAGTGTCTCAGATGACAGCACAACTGTCTGAGTTGGCAGCTCAGCCTATGCGGGTGTCAGTCACGTAACAAGCACAAGCATGCGCGAGGCAATCGATCAACGCACAAGTCAATTGATATGTTAGCCACCCAGACAAACGGTTTACAGAAACCAAAAAAGCTGAAATCAAGTTGTCATGCGGGAGGGAGATGACTCGCAGGTCAAGATCATCAGTGTAAGACAAAAGTGGAGCCAGGGGAGTATGTTGAGGCAGATTTGGCCATCCATACTGTGTATTTAGCAGACTATTCAGAACTGTCAGAGAGCAGTGGGGATATGCCCAGGCTATTGTGCACTCTTGAGTCTTTGCCAACCTTTTGGGGGATGGAATAGGAAGATGAATAGGTAGATATTTTGTCAAGATGAAGTGGTTGTGAAAGCAGTGGGATTGGGAGGCATGGCACCACAAAGGTTGGACTGTAACTGTATAGAGTGTTTGCAGCGAGGCCTCCCGACAGAGTAAACCTGCAACATTTTGATTCCACCTTGAAATCTGTCATGAGACGATGAGTATCAAATGGAAGATCAGGATCTAGTTTTACAACCAAATGTGGCGCAACTATAGGCAAGCACCCAGGGACAAGTATAGGGCCAAGTTGACTGGTTGTATTCTCAGTATAGCAACCAACGCAATGAGCAAACCACACACCAGTCAACTATTGGTCGCCATCTTTTAGACGTGTGATTGCGCAACCAACACCATTTGCCAATCAGTCACAAATCCCCGAAGTGGTTCCCTTACAACCAATTATAATTTCACTGCCAGGTGTACAATACTTTTGCAGGAAGCTGAACAAATGAACCTTCAAAAATGCTCTAATTGGAGCAGCTGGATTTGCAGTGATGATCCTCTGTTTGTACCATGTGAGGAGGAGGATAACCCCTAGCTAAAACAGCTGTTTGAACCAGTACAAATATCCATTGCAATTCTTTAGTCACCAAATGTGGAATGTGTACAAGAATGCAGGATGTAGTGTAGGTTTACATTCAATACGGGTATTTAGAACTATGGAAAATAAAACCACATTGAAATCCTTAAATCAGACTAGGAAGTGAATCATGTCTATAGTGAAACATGCAGAGACGCATCATCACCACATGAAAGAGTACAGCCACTGACAATTATTTAATTATCATTACTATGCAATTACTGAAGTGCTATGTAACAACAACATTGTTACTGCAGCAATAACAGCAAGGTAATGTGTAACACTCAGTGTTAACATGATGAAAATAACATAGTACATGCATGTGCATGAACATTCCAGACTTCCACGAGCCATATATCCAGCAAATTCAATTTCTTGCATAACAATGACCACATGCTTAGCTTTTGAGATGACAGAGTGCTAACGGGTAGGAGAAGGCTTCTGAGGGATTACAATTATATTTGAATTGTGTGGACTAGAAGACAGTATTCTCAAAACAGCTAGTCTAGAGCTGTCAAACTTGCCTCTCAAATGATAATTAAGTCATATCAAGCATTAAATGTAAAATGTGGTTACATTTTAAGTGTTCAATTAGCCCAATATGCAGTGAGATTTTCAATTGAGTGTCGAGCTGGGTTACATTGGTTCTCACAGATTCAGCATTGATCCAATCAATCAAAAATGACAGTTCTCAAACCTGACTTAATCAACATTGTAAAAAAAGCTGTGAAGAAATGTAAGCTATCAACATGCAAGCAAGTCTGTCTCATTTCAGATGTTTCTCTGTGCTAGCATGTTCTCTCAAAGTGCAGTATACCACCGTCTCATGATGAAGGCAGGTTGAACGTGCATGATCAGACAGTTCATAACGTTCAGCTGTAGGAGTATACCAAGTTGACATCTGGCATTCTCTTCCCCCCCCCCTGTGAACATTGTAGCTACACCTTCTCTAAAGGTATATTTTGTTGTTCAGATACTACCCACTTTCTACAGGTGAGGGCTGTATAAGCCCTGCCTTAGGACATCACGGTTACATAAACCTTGAGCTTAAACATTAAAGACTGTTCTGACACACTAGACATCTCCACATACTCAGAGAGAGAGCAAGTTTTCCAGAGTATTTTTTTTGAAGCTTTTTTAAGGATTGCTGCCAAAGCTAGGTCATTAGACAAGTATGTTAATGTTATCTTTTGCAAAGGTGAAATATTTATTTAATTCCCACCCACTTTTTGATATGATAGCTAAAGCATATCGGCCAGGTAACATGGAGAAGACTTGAGATAACGCAAGTTTTTTGAAGGCAGTTCTTAAAAAGGAGTTTTAGCTAATTATCAGCTGCAACCACTTATCTTTTCTCTGTAGGTAACATAAACAATATTATCGACATAGACATCTGTCTTCAAGTGTTATCTAAGGCGTCCCCCCCCCCCCCCAAATGATTCCCATTACGTACACACAAACAGAACCTAATGTTATCATAAAGGATTTCCTATGATTCCATTTCATTTTTCAGACTTCAAAGTGTAGTTCCTCTCTGTTCGACCTTCATAAAATATTCATACCCATTTTGTTGTGTTACGGCCTGAATTCAAAATGGATTAATATATGTTTTTTCTCTCTCACCGATCTACACACAATACCAAATAATGACAAAGTGAAAAACATGTTAAGACATTTTTGCAAATGTATTGAAAATACAAAAAAAAAAAAAGCTGAAATCTTATTTACATAAGTGTTCACACCCCTTTGCTATGACACTCCAAATTGAGCTCTGGTGCATCCAATTTCCTTTGATCATCCTTGATGATGTTCTCCATGGACTTCCATGGCCTCCAACTGCTCTTAAATGCAAGTAGAACTAAATGCATGCTCTTCAACCAATCCCTGCCCGCACCCGACCGCCCGTCTAGCATCACTACTCTTGACGGTTCTGACTTAGAATATGTGGACAATTACAAATACCTAGGTGTCTGGTTAGACTGTAAACTCTCCTTCCAGACTCACATTAAGCATCTCCAATCCAAAATTAAATCTAGAATCGGCGTCCTATTTTGCAACAAAGCATCCTTCACTCATGCTGCCAAATATACCCTCGTAAAACTGACTATCCAACAGATCCTTGACTTCGGCGATGTCATTTACAAAATAGCCTCCAACACTCTACTTAGCAAATTGGATGCAGTCTATTACAGTGCCATTGGTTTTGTCACCAAAGCCCCATATACTACCCACCACTGCGACCTGTATGCTCTCGTTGGCTGGCCCTCGCTTCATATTCGTTGCCAAACCCACTGGCTCCAGGTCATCTACAAGTCTTTGCTAGGTAAAGCCCCACCTTGTCTCAGCTCACTGGTCACCATAGCAGCACCCACCCGTAGCACGCGCTCCAGCAGGTATATTTCACTGGTAATCCCCAAAACCAACTCCTCTTTTGGCCACCTTTCCTTCCAGTTCTCTGCTGCCAATGACTAGAACGAATTGCAAAAATCACTGAAGCTGGAGTGTTATATCTCCCTCACTAACTTTAAGCATCAGCTGTCAGAGCAGCTTACCGATCATTGCACCTGTACACAGCCCATCTGTAAATAGCCCACCCAACTACCTCATCTCCATATTATTATTAGTTTTGCTCCTTTGCACCCCAGTATCTCTACCTGCACATTCATCTTCTGCATATCTATCACTCCAGTGTTTAATTGCTAAATTGTAGTTATTTCACCACTATGGCCTATTTATTGCCTTACCTCCCTAATCTTACTACATTTGCACATACTGTATATAGATTTTTCTATTGTGTTATTGACTGTACGCTTGTTTATCCCATGTGTAACTCTGTGTTGTTTGTGTCACACTGCTTTGCTTTATCCTGGCCAGGTCGCAGTTGTAAATGACAACTTGTTCTCAACTGGCATACCTGGTTAAATAAAGGTGAAATAATAAATAAATAAATAATTAATTAAAAGATGTCACTACATCTTGATTGGAGTCCACCTGTGGCCAATTCAATTGTTTGGACATTATTTAGAAAGAAACACACCTGTCTATATAAAGTCCCACATTTGACAGTGTCAGAGCAGATACTATACCATGAAGTCCAAGGAACTGGCCATAGATCTGGGGAAGGGTATAAAATAATTTTCCAAGAGCACAGTGGTCTCATCATTGCGAAATTGAAAAAATATGGAACTACCCAGACTCTGCCTAGAGCTAGCAGTCTGACCAAACTGAGCAACCGGGCAAGAATAACCTTGGTCAGGGAAGTGACCAAGAACCCAATGACCACTGATGCAGTGGTTTAAAGTACTTAAGTAAAAACACTTTAAAGTATCAATTAAGTAGTTTATTATTTAAGTAGTTTGTTGGGGGTATCTGCACTTTACTATTTATATTTTTGACAACTTGTACTTTTACTTTACTACATTCCAAAAGACGATAATGTACTTTTTACATACATTTTCCATGACACCCAAAAGTACTCATTGCATTTTGAATGCTTAGCAGGACAGGAAAATGGTCCAATTCCCGCATTTATCACGAGAACATCCCTGGTCATCCCTACTGCCTCTGATATGGCGGACTCACTAAAAACAAAAGTTTTGTTTTGTTAATTATGTCTGGTGTTGGAGTGTACCCCTTGCTATACGTAAATAATAATAAAAAACATGAAAATTATGCCATCTTATTTGCTTAAGCAATCTGAAATTATGATACTTTTGACACTTAAGTATATTTTTGCATTTACATTTACTTTTGATACTTCTGTATATTTGAAACCAAATACTTTTACTCAAGTAGTATTTTACTGGGCGACTTTCACTTTTACTTGAGTCATTTTCTATTAAGGTACTGTATCTTTACTTTTACTCAAGTATGACAATTGGGTACTTTTTCCACCACTGCTCTGACAGACCTATAGAGTTCTTTGGCTGAGATGGGAGAACCTGCCAGAAGGACAACAGTCTCTACAGCACTTCACACACTCTGGGTTTTATGGGAGTGGCCAAACAGAAGCGTTTGGCCACTCCTGAGAAAAGGCACATGACAGCACGCCTGGAGTTTGCAAAAAGGCACATGAAAGACAACGTATAAGGCAAAAGATTGTGGTATTATAAGACAAAAACGTTACTCTTTGGCCTGAATGCAACGCGCTAAGTCTGGACAAAACCAGGCACAGCTCACCCGTCTAACAACGTCCCTACTGTGAAGCATGGTGTTGGCCGCATCATGCTATGGGGATGCTTTTCAGCGGCAGGGACTGGGAGACTGGTAAGGATAGAGCGAACAATGGAGCCAAATACAGGCACATCCTTGATGAGAACCTGCTTCAGAGTGCAAACGACCTTAAACGGGGGCAAAGATGTATGTTCCAACAGGACAATGGCCCCAAGCATACAGCCAAAGCAATGCTGGAATCTCTTCAGAACAAGAATGGGAAAGTCCTTGAGTTCAGACATGAATCAGACATGAATCCCACTGAAAATCTGTGGAAAGACTTGAAGATTGCTGTTCACCATCGAACTTAACAGAGCTTGAGAAAATCTGCAAGGAAGAATGAGAGAATATCTCCAAATCCAGATGTGCAAAGTTGATACAGACATACCCAGAAATGTCTAAAAACATTTTCACTTTGTCATTATGGGGTATTGTGTGTACAGTTAAAGTCGGAAGTTTACACACACCTTAGCAAAATACATTTAAACTCAGTTTATTTTTTTTATTTTTTTACAATTCCTGACATTTAATCAGAGTAAAAATTATCTGTCTAGGTCAGTTAGGATCACCCCTTTATTTTAAGAATGTGAAATGTCAGAATAATAGTAGAGAGAATGATTTATTTCAGCTTTATTTATTTCATCACATTCCCAGTGGGTCAGAAGTTTACATACACTCAATTAGTATTAGGTAGCATTGCCATTAAAATGTTATAACCTGGGTCAAACGTTTTGGGTAGCCTTCCACAAGCTTTCCACAATAAGTTGGGTGAATTTTGGCCCATTCCTCCTGACAGAGCTGCTGTAACTGAGTCAGGTTTGTAGGCCTCCTTGCTCACACTTTTTCAGTTCTGCCCACAAGTTTTCTATAGGTTTGAGGTCAGGGCTTTGTGATGGCCACTCCAATGCCTTGACTTTGTTCTCCTTAAGCCATTTTGCCACAGCTTTGGAAGTATGCTTGGGGTCATTGTCCATTTGGAAGACCCATTTGCGACCAAGCTTTAACTTCCTGACTGATGTCTTGAGATGTTGCTTCAATATATCCACAATTTTCCTCCCTCATGATGCCATCTATTTTGTGAAGTGCACCAGTCCCTACTGCAGCAAAGCACCCCCACAACATGATGCTGCCACCCCCGTGCTTCACGGTTGGGATGGTGTTCTTCGGCTTGCAAGCCTCCTTCTTTTCCTCCAAACATAACGATGGTCATTATTTGCCAAACAGTTCTATTTTTGTTTCATCAGACCAGAGGACATTTCTTCAAAAAGTATGATCTTTGTCCCCATGTGCAGTTGCAGACTGTAGTCTGGCTTTTTTATGGCGGTTTTGAAGCAGTGGCTTCTTCCTTGCTGAGCGTCCTTTCAGGTTATGTCAATATAGGACTCGTTTTACTGTGGATATAGATACTTTTGTACCGGATTCCTCAAGGATCTTTACAAGGTCCTTTGCTGTTGTTCTGGGATTGATTTGCACTTTTCCCACCAAAGTACGTTCATATCTAGGAGACAGAACGCATCTCCGACGACTGCGTGGTCCCACGGTGTTTATACTTGCGTACTATTATTTGGACAGATGAAGGTGGTACCTTCAGGCGTTTGGAAATTGCTCCCAAGGATGAACCAGACTTGTGGAGGTCCACCATTTTTTTCTGAGGTCTTGGCTGATTTCTTTTGATTTTCCCATGATGTCAAGCAAAAAGGCACTGAGTTTGAAGGTCGGCCTTGAAATACATCCACAGGTACACCTCCAATTGACTCACATGTTGTCAATTACCCTATCAGAAGCTTCTAAAGCAATGACATAATTTTCTGGAATTTTCCAAGCTGTTTAAAGGCACAGTCAACTTAGTGTATGTAAACTTCTGACCCACTGGAATTGTGATACANATCTGTCCTATTATGGTGTCTGTGAGAGCATGGTCAGCGCCATTAAGGCCATCTCCATTTTGAAGTAGTACATATGTCTTCTCCTACTTCTATGAGTTGGTAAACAAACTGAAAGGATGCACACTGCCACCTGGAGTGTGTTGTTTGAACAGGTATAAAGCCAAGGTTTGAGATTTACTGCCACCTGCAGTTTTGGAATGTTTGCTCACAAGTATAATTAATTGGCTGATCCCTCCTGATGACCTAGATGGAATTATGTGATCCTTCCTTAACCCATATGAAGTCCCACCCAGTTGACTACTTAAAAAGGGTGAAAGTCCTCAATGGCGCTGCCCATGCTAAAATGGGCTTTTGGGCACTAGAGTCCTCTACCTATCTCTATGGTTCCTACCCACCTTCTGCAGGTGAGGGCTGTATAAGCCCTGCCTTAGGCCATCACAGCTACATAAACTTTGAGCTTAACATAGAAGAAGACTGTTCTGACACATTAGATCCACTGTCATCTCCACATACTCAGAGAGAGCTCGTTTTCCAGAGGCTTTTTTAAGGATTGCTGCCAAAGCTAGGTCATCAGACAAATATGTTCGAATTATCTTTTGCAAAGGTCAAATATTTATTTAATTCACACCCACTTTTTGATATGATAGCTGAAGCATGCTGGCCAGGTAACATGGTGAAGACGTGAGTTAAGGCAGATGTTTGAGGGCAGTTCTTCAAAAGGAGTTTTTAGCCAATTATCAGATAAAACAACTTTTATCTATTCTCTATAGGTAACATATACAATGTTGTCGACATAGATAACACTTGAAATGATTATCACTTCTCTCTGCTGCGTACATCACATTTAAGAACGGGACCTTATGTTTTCGTAAATGATTTCCTATGGCTCCCTTGCGTTTTTGAGAGTTCAAAATCAGTATAGTTCCTCACATCTAAATATGTAGCCTAGTTTACAACACACAGGTTGTTGTGGAAATACATATGTTCCCTGAGGCTGTGTGTGGCAACCACACCTATGGTACAAGATACAGCTTCCATTCATCATCACATGAAAAGGTCAATAATAGAAATGGATGAATGAATACTGTATTGATCTTCAATGGGGAAATGTGTCTTGGCACAAGTAGCACACAGAAACACAATATAGAAACTAATCAAATAGATGTGTGTAGCAGCTGGGTAAACAAACAAGCAACACAAACATTGCTGTGGCAGGTTTGATTTAATCAGATCCCCATTATAACAAAAGTGCGTCATAGCTTTTGCATGGGTGTCAGTTCAATGTTTGTCAGTAAAATCATTACAGAGCCAGACCTGTCACTGTTCCCCCCTGCTACAATTACATGAACAGAATCATTTGACTGTAATTTCGATCCTCTCCCTCAACCATTTGAGAGTGTGTCATCTCTTCATTCGGACCCAGCTCCTCTGTTTGCGACACAGCCTTTTTTGCCAGGAAGTGCCGGTTCCAATAGTGAAATCACATGTCCTGACTTCTTCACACGGTCGTCTACTCTGTGGCGAGGCCTTCTCACTCTTTAACCAGCTGAATGCTCCTACGATCTTTCAAGGCCTGCCAGATCTCTCCAACTCGCCGGCCCAGCCTGGCTCCGACTGCCTCTTGTAGTAGGAGCTCAGAAACAAAGGGCCTGCTCCGTTACCTAAGAGGGAGCAGAGGCTGCGCCAAACCCACACACAGACGCCAAAGGGGGGTCCACCGAAGGCTCCGCAAGACCCCATACCTGTGTCAGAGCCTATTAAGGCTGAGAAGGACCCCAGAATAAAGTGGACATTTCTTTTCTCTCTGCTTCTCTCCACTTTGTTTCTGTGGGACCTTCGAAACGCTTCAGTTCTTATTCTCCCCATCACCGACAAAAAGGCCTGAGGCTTGGTCCTTTTGGGAGAAATTCACGAGAAGGAGCCATCCAAATGACGAAGAGTTGGCCAGGCAACTTCTCCCTTGGTTGCTCTTACCAGTAATGCATTGCAGAGATGGACGAGACGATAGGTTGTGAACATACATGTGCAGGGCCTCTGAGTAGGAGTGAAATGAGGAGTGGTGGTGGGAATGTCACACGGTTTGCTTTCCTTCACACACTTTAGGGCGTGAGTGTGAGTGTGAGTGTGAGTGTGAGTGTGAGTGTGCGTGTGCGTGTGCGTGTGCGTGTGTGATTTGGCAAAAGAGATTTGCAAATATAACAAATAGCGAACACCAAGTTTAAAACTGCTTAGCAGCCAGCCAGTAACATACCGAAGACATTACCAAAGACATGAATATATTTCACATCCACAAGTGGTTTGAGGTGGTCTACTCACCAAACAGCCTTTCTGCGAATAGGCTACTACAATTTCTATCAGCACAAACAGTCATAAATACTCCTCTCGGAATGTCAACCGTATTGCATGTGTCTTATCAGTTGTAATCAATCCACAAGGTAAGGAATGCAAAGTTGTTCACAAATTCTATCATGGACATTCTGCTTGGGCTAGGTGAAACATAGACACAAAGAGTGCTGCTACGCAATCTTCACACATGGTTTTAATCTAGTAACAATACATGTATTTTATATAGCGCTTTWCATTACAAACAATAATCTCAAAGTTGCTTCGAAAACAAAAACAACATGTATGGATCTGGCTGTTCATGTATCTGCAGTCAGCGTAGAGACAGCAGCTTTCTAAATGAATGCTAATTGAGGACCCTAAATGATCATTGTTTTCATCGCTACTGCACTACATAATATCTAGTTATGCATGTTGCTGTTGCTGTTGTTGTCTTGTGTTCCTGTACCATGTCATGTGTCTTTTTGTTATAGCTTTTGTCCTCATGACATACTGAGCATGTAAAGAGACAAGTAATTACCGAACTGATCATAAAAGTACAGACACATTTCTAGATCCACATTTTGTCTTTCGGTTCACAGATCTACGATGATATGAGCCATGCCAAATCCTAAACTTTGGTATTGGAGAGGGATTCATGAAAACCTCATCTTAGATTTGGCAGGCAAATACATTCGGATAGATATACTGTCTACTGCAAGCTATTACTTTGCATTGCCACCTGCTGGTGAAGAGTGAACCAATTCCATATCACTTAAAAATTGCTGTTGAGAAAGCCCAGAGCCATTCCATGTGTTGTGTCCATTATGACAACACTAACATCTACAGTACAAGGTTTTCTCCTCCTAATAGAATGACAGGGGTATCTTCCACTGTGTTCAATTGAAAGTCTATGGGATGATCTAGAATCAAGTTATGTGCATGTCTCAACTTGTTCATAAAGCATTAAAAAAAACACACCGATTTCTTCAAGATTTTCAGAGAACATGAGACTATTCACAACTAAAATGTTACTGTTATCATCACCACCACCAGCCAACATTAAAAACCCTGACATCACACTTATCTTAAAAAGGTGTTTCTTCTTTCCTGTCTCCTTATCAGGTGCAGCACTAGAAAAATACCCACTCATTTAAAACTCCAACCATTATATCTCCAATTAGCTCTGGGTATAAGCCTACATGTGTCTGGAACACACGGACACTCGTATATCAAACTGACTCAAGTGGGAGCTGTTTGGCCTAGAGCGCTGCACAAATGAAATATGACAGAGTTCAACTTACAGTGTGAGGGCTCTGTGTGTGGGTGATGAATGTGCTTAGTATCCTACGCAGGGTCCCACACAGAGGAGTGTCTCTGCATAATCAGCATACCACTGTAGCTGATACCTGCACTGTGTCTGTCCTGCACCCTAGGCAAAGTATAGGAGCAGGTGCATGGTGTCCTCGGAGTGTGTGTGCGTGTGTGTGTGGTGTGTTTGTATGCGCATGCATGAAAGAGTGTTTGCGTGTGCGTGTGTTCATGTGTTTCTGTTCAGCTCTTGTAATTTGAAAACATTTTCTGAAATGTCAGTCTGTTGTTCACATCTGTATGGGGAGCGGCACAGCTGCTTTTTCATCCAGTAAACATTGCCACAAGTGTCTTTCAGCTGAATCGTCAGGGGGATGGAATTAAATTGAACACTGCACAGCATTGTGCAAAAATAACATTACCGCTGTGCAGAGAAAATGCATGCTAAAAGAAAACCAAACTCATTAAAATTGTTCCGAGTAAACATTACAGATACACTCATTTGACTTATTACTATTGAGGTTTCGTCATAGGCTGGGTGATATGTGAAGGTCTTATCTAACTCTAGGGGTCATAAGTCATATTACCCCCCAGCAACAGTAGAGATATGGAGCTCACAGGGCTGTTTCAACATACACTGTTATCTCCTCAAAGCCCTCTTCTATATCTTTGGCTCTAATTGGTTAAACACCACCAGTTCCTCACATCACCACAAATCTCTCTCCCCAAAGTCTTTTGATATAGAGACCCCTATCTCCACTGGCGCTGTGCTCTTCACACATAGCTATGACTGATTGAGCTGCTCATCCGCTAAATGTCAAAATCAATGCCTTCGCAAAGGCACATATCAGACAACTGACCGCAGCTTATCACACTGAGATATTTGGACTATTTACAGCACATTTTTGTGAATAAAGGAACAAAAGTCTAGATAAAATGTAATGTTTCAAGTTTACTTCCATGTATACTATGTGTTGGTAATTTAMCATTTGTAACCCTTAATAATACATTTTATTTGTACAGCACTTTTCGTTTAGACAGAAATCACAAAGCTCAATGTCTTAGTGATGATTTGTTCCCACTTGCAGATGCTGAGGGTTGGACTCAATAAACTGCAGAAATATTCAACTGTTGGAGAGACATCCTGTCATTACAGCCATTAACTGATAAAAGTATTAAAATTGACTTTTACTGGTCCAGAAACTATGTGAACATTTCGCCAGTCTGTGTTTGATCAAAGCCCAGTCTTCGTCAATCTGGTCCACAGCCTGTGGAAGGTTCAATGCAAAGAACAAGGCTTCTGCAGTTGATCCCCATTCAAATATTGGGATCATTTTACAGTTTTTATTAGTTATCATACAGTTAATTTAAAAACAAGACTGTAAGCAGTCTCCTTATGCTATATCGCAATCACATTTKTCAGTCTTTTTCATTGATTGGACATATTTTTGTCATCTTTGATGCCATTCTAGCCTAGGTACCTTGCAAATGTAGGATTTTACCATGTCTGTAACTTTACAGTAAGACTTTTTTGATAATGCTATGTTAGAGAGAGGGTTTCCCAGGAATCTCCGGAAAAAAAGGAAAAGAATACAAGCAGTGACCCGGCAATGGAAGGTCATACACCCTCCAGATCAACCACACGCATCTTCAAATTTCCACCACATGGAGCTGGACCTCAGTCTTCCTGCAATCAGACCAGAAAAGGTGACGTCAAAAGGAGAGGCCCAAGACTTGATGGGAGATAACTTCTAAGAAAGCCTCTCTGGACTAAACTCTCTTCTCTGCGAACTAAATGGTCGCTGTTTGGTATTCTCCTCGGTCTTTTCTAATGAGGACTTGGGGTCAGTCTAATTGTGGCAGGAAATACTGCACTGATCAGAGGTGCAATTTGAGGGGAAATTAGGATTACCTCATCATCTCTGTGGTTGTGGCAGAGAGAGCAKAGAGCCCCTAGGCTGCTCCGATGCTTCTTCTCGGGCCAGGAGCTGCACAAATGTGGGAAGAGTGTGTATGTGTTGGGGGGAACTTGGACAGGCTCAAGGGAGGTGATTGTTAGAAAAAATCTTAGGATGAGAGTCTGGAAGGTATGGGTGAGGGCGAAGCACACACAACGCGTTATATTTTACAGCGAAGGCTRCAGAAGAAGCAAACTMTTTTGTCCACGCACACCTGCTGGGGAAGAACGCGTGCACCCGATTGGCTGGGGAAACTTGTTTAAACCTGTCTGAAGGYTCTCATATATTGGTTCACTTAATACACCAACATACATTTCTTCAAATGGGCAGAAGGCATGTGATGTTTTGACTAACCACCGACCGTATATGATACTCCAATAACACCCGGTGGTCACAGCGGGCCTATGATGCAACCTTGGCATAATCATCTTCATCTTGCCTCTTCATAGCAGTAGTAGTAAAGAGCATACTGCAGTTTCAAATAACATTTCATACTGAATGGGCTGACTTTGGAGAGAATGTCTGAAAATGCCATGAAGCACAAGGCTCTAGCATCTGCACTATGAAGCATTTTTATCAAATTTCTTGCCCCATCATAATACAGGGCACTAAAGCTCCTGTCTCCCCCCAAAAAACTAACCAGAAAACAAGGCAAGCTTCTGAAAGATTCCCCTGTCCAACTATTTACCACGGAACAGCCTCCTTTTGTCCCGGTCCCTTTAATCAGATCATAACTTTGATCCACCCACCTATCAGGAAATGAAAGGCTCTTGACTCAAGTTCTCCATTAGCTCGTAAATGTGGCCATAGTTGTGCACAGGTTGTCCTTTCCAGTGTTCCACCATTCTAGCTCTGTGCCAAGCCACGCTGCACATGTACACAGAGAACAAAGATCCAGCCCGCAAAGTACAAATTCCTGCTTACTTCTTTGGATCTAATAGGCTTTGAACAATAGGGAATTGTTTCATTGAATGTGTTGAAACTTTTTTATCATGCCTCATTCCCATGCCTTCTATCTGATTGTCTGTATTGAAATCGTATAGATAGATTAATGGTAGACTTGTGAATATTGTCTTAAAAATATACACATTGTCAATTGTTATATAAAATGTGCGTTTAGTTGTCAGAGATCCCACTATAATAACACCAGACACCCAAACTGCAAGGTGTGTGGGTTTTAGGTTTGCAAAGCCCTTCGTTTCCACATTTCAACACAGAACAAACAGTCTGATTCGCTAGCTGAATCYCTAGCCCTAATCTCCCTGCTTCCGATACCACAGGAAGCCCCCCAYCCCCCTGTAAACCCCCTCYCTAAAGCCAAGGGCGAGCAGAGCATGCAGAGGCACACACCTCTGCCTGCGAAGAGCAAACAGGGAGATCTATATTTCACCAAAGCAGGCCCCACACTCAGGCCTGGGTACAAGTAAACAATAGTACTGAGGGTCCATAATTGATGGCACCATTCCCTTTCATACAGTAAATATTTGTCAAACAGTGGGGACAAGGCGGCCAGATTACCCAAGATTTGCAACACCTCTGGATTACCCAAGAATGCCTGTCTTTGATCTCCCACCACTTAGCCTTTGATTCCCTGTAATTATTAAAAGAGGCGGCTTTTTGTGCCAGAAAAGTGATAAATGACTAACGATTTCTTAATTTTGCATTCGCGGCTGGCGAAAGAGACCTTATCTTTATCTGTGGTGCGGTGCGCATGAGCAGTAGTGACGGAGGAAAAACACGAATATGATACTTTGACTCCAATGTTGATTAAAAAAATATATATATACAGTATATAATAATAATTGTCAGCTGTATCTGCACCAAAACTCTGGTATTTTTCATCCTATAGCTTGTATTCCATTTTTTTAAAATAGTGAGACAACATGTTTTCAGCACATTTATTTCCATGACTGATCAAAACAAATCTTCTCTCTCTTCTCAAAYCTTCTCTGGCTCTCTGCAGCAGAAATACAMCMTGGGTCTCGACCCCRCCCTGTGCAACTGGGTCCTGGACTTTCTGACSGGCCGCCCCCAGGTGGTGAAGGTAGGAAACAACATCTCCACCCCGCTGATCCTCAACACTGGGGTCCCACAAGGGTGCGTTCTCAGCCCTCCTCTGTACTCCCTGTTCACCCATGACTGTGTGGCCATGCACGCCTCCAACTCAATCATCAAGTTTGCAGACGACACTACAGTGGTAGGCTTGATTACAAACAACGACGAGGCGGCCTATAGGGAGGAGGTGAGGGCCCTCGGAGTGTGGTGTCAGGAAAATAACCTCACACTCAACATCAACAAAACAAAGAAGATGATCGTGGACTTCAGGAAACAGCAGAGGGAGCACACCCCTATCCACATCGACAGGACAGTAGTGGAGAAGGTGGAAAGTTTTAAGTTCCTCGGCGTACACATCACGGACAAACTGAAATGGTCCACCCACACAGACAGCATGGTGAAGAAGGCTCAACAGCGCCTCTTCAACCTCAAGAGGCTGAAGAAATTTGGCTTGTCACAGAAAACCCTCACAAACTTTTACAGATGCACAATCGAAAGCATCCTGTTGGGCTGTATCCCCGCCTGGTACGGCAACTGCTCCTCCCACAACCGCAAGGCTCTCCAGAGGGTAGTGAGGTCTGCACAACGCATCACCGGGGGCAAACTACCTGCCCTCCAGGACACCTACACCACCCGATGTCACAGGAAGGCAAAAAAGATCATCAAGGACAACATCTACCCGAGCCACTGCCTGTTCACCCCGCTATCATTCAAAAGGCGAGGTCAGTACAGGTGCATCAAAGCTGGGACCTAGAGACTGAAAAACAGCTTCTATCTCAAGGCCATCAGACTGTTAAACAGCCATCACTAACATTGCGTGGCTGCTGTGCTGACCAACTAGCAGGTGTCTTCACTGMCATTTTCAACAKGTCCCTGATTGAGTCTGTAATACCAAACTGTTTCAAGCAGAMCACCATAGTCCCTGTGCCCARGAACACAAAGGCAACCTGCCTAAATGACTASAGACCCATAGCACTCACGTCTGTAGCCATGAAGTGCTTTGAAAGGCTGGTAATGGCTCACATCAACACCATTATCCCAGAAACCCTAGACCCACTYCAATTTGCRTACCGCCCAAACAGATCCACAGATGATGCAATCTCTATTKYACTCCACACTGCCCTTTCCCACCTGGACAAAAGGAACACCTACGTGAGAATGCTATTCATTGACTACAGCTCAGCGTTCAACACCATAGTACCCTCAAAGCTCATCACTAAGCTAAGGATCCTGGGACTAAACACTTCCATCTGCAACTGGATCCTGGACTTCCTGACGGTCCGCCCCCAGGTGGTGAGGGTAGATAGCAACACATCTGCCACGCTGATCCTCAACACTGGAGCCCCCCAGGGGTGCATGCTCAGTCCCCTCCTCTATTCCCTGTTCAACCATGACTGCATGGCCAGGCACGACTCCAACAATTTCATTAGGTTTGCAGACAACACAACAGTGGTAGGCCTGATCACTGACAACGACGAGACAGCCTATAGGGAGGAGGTCAGAGACCTGGCCGGGTGGTGCCAGAATAACAACTTATCCCTCAACGTAACCAAGACAAAGGAGATGATTGTGGACTACAGGAAAAGGAGGACCGAGCACGCCCCCATTCTCATCGACGGGGCTGTAGTGGAGCAGGTTGAGAGCTTCTAGTTCCTTGGTGTCCACGTCACCAACAAACTAGAATGGTCCAAACACACCAAGACAGTCGTGAAGAGAGTACGACAAAGCCTATTCCCMCTCAGGAAACTAAAAAGATTTGTCATGGGTCCTGAAATCCTCAAAAGGTTCTACAGCTGCAACATCGAGAGCATCCTGACTGGTTGCATCACTGCCTGGTACGGCAATTGCTCGGCCTCCGACCGCAAGGCACTACAGAGGGTGGTGCGTACGGCCCAGTACATCACTGGGGCTAAGCTGCYTGCCATCCAGGACCTCTACACCAGGCGGTGTCAGAGGAAGGCCCTAAAGATTGTCAAAGACCCCAGCCACCCCAGTCATAGACTGTTCTCTCTACTACCGCATGTCAAGCGGTACCGGAGTGCCAAGTCTAGGACAAAAAGTCTTCTCAACAGTTTTTACCCCGAAGCCATAAGACTCCTGAACAGGTAATCAAATGGCTACCCGGACTATTTGCATTGTGTGCCCCCTCCCAACCCCTCTTTTACGCTGTTGCTACTCTCTGTTTACCATATATGCATAGTCACTTTAACTATACATTCATGTACATACTACCTCAATTGGCCCGACCAACAAGTGCCCCCGCACATTGGCTAACCGGGCTATCTGCATTGTGTCCCGCCACCCGCCACCCCCTCTTGTATGATACTGCTACTCTCTGTTCATCATATATGCATAGTCACTTTAACCATATCTACATGTACGTACTTCCTCAATCAGCCCAACTAACCGGTGCCTGTATGTAGCCTCACTACTGTTATAGCCTCGCTACTGTATATAGCCTCGCTACTTATTTTTCACAGTCTTTTTACTGTTGTTTTTATTTCTTTACTTACCTATTGTTCACCTAATACATTTTTTGCCTTAGAGCCTGTAAGTAAGCATTTCGCTGTAAGGTTGTATTCGGCGCAAGTGACAAATAAATTTGATTCGATTTGCTGCCAACATACTGACTCAAATCTCTAGCCACTTTAATAATTCAAAATTGGATGTAATAAATGTATCACTAGTCACTTTAAACAATGGCATTTTATATAATGTTTACATACCCTACATTACTCATCTCATATATATAAACTGTACTCTATACCATCTACTGCATCTTGCCTATGCCGCACGGCCATCGCTCATCCATATATCCTTATTCATTCCTTTACACTTGTGTGTATAAGGTAGTTATTAGACTTGTTAGATATTACTGCACGGTCGGAACTAGAAGCACAAGCATTTCGCTACACKCGCATTAACATCTGCTAACCATGTGTATGTGACCAATAACATTTGATTTGATTTGATTTGACCCTCCACCTCCAAATCGATCCCGCTCCGGAGTACAGGCCTCAGGTGTAACGCTCATTCCTTCGACGATAAACGYGAATCCGACCATCACCCCTGTTGAGACAAAACCGCGACTCGTCAGTGAAGAGCACTTTTTGCAAGTCCTGTCTGGTCCAGCGACGGTGGGTTTGTGCCCATAGGYGACGTTGTTGCYGGTGATGTCTGGTGAGGACCTGCCTTGCAAGRGGCCTACAAGCCCTCAGTCCAGCCTCTCKCAGCCTATTGCGGACAGTCTGAGCMCTGGTGGAGGGATTGTGCATTCCTGAGCAGGGACCCTGGGCATCTTTCTTTTGGTGTTTTTCAGAGTCCGTAGAAAGGCCTCTTTAGTGTCCTAAGTTTTCATAACTGTGACCTTAATTGCCTACCGTCTGTAAGCTGTAAGTGTCTTAACGACCGTTSCACGGGTGCATGTTCCTTAATTGTTTATAGTTCAATGAACAAGCATGGGAAACAGTGTTTAAACCCTTTACAATGAAGATCTGTGAAGTTATTTGGATTTTCATGAATTATCTTTGACAGACAGGATCCTGTAAAAGGGACATTTCTTTTTGCTGAGTTAATGAAACTAAGGTTGCTTAATTGCATTGTCAACATCGATCCTAGAGTGAATGTGAATAAACAATGAGATTGCCAGAAATTCTGGAGCTGCAGTATGTACAACTGGTGGAAAACACCCAAAGCAATGGGAAATAGTTTTTTCTCCTTAAGGAGTTCCATAAGCCAGGGCCGGCAAWGGCTCTCAGTTGCCAGTTGCATGCTACGGAAGGAGATACTGAACCAAGATGAAAGACCGCCTGTATGCAGGGACAAGGGAGAAGATGAGACAGAGAGAATACATGTCTCCAAAACAATTCCATTATTGACACAGTGCAGGCAATAAGGGCCCTTTTTTTAAAACCCCATCAAAGTTCTTTACGGGAGGCCAAAAGGAAAATAATGTGCTAGGCTACGGCTACTGACTCGTGCAGCATCAAAGAGTTGCCTTCATCTCTTAGCCGAGCTCAAAACCTTTTGGGGCATCTCGGCTTTGATGTGCCGATTACCTGGATACGTCGGCGGGRCGTTATTGGGCTAGGTGAGCCACCGTGTTCTGTGAGGACAGCCCAGTGCCGGCGGCGTTCAGTTTGCTCAACCTGCATGCTGCCTGGGATTTGGCTGCTGCGCCCTCAGGTTCTGTGCCGAGCATGTTTTCCCTCGGCCCCCATCCTTTTAAATGTCCGTGAAGATAAGATGGGGTGTGGGATAATTGAGAAGGGCATCTCTCCGTGTGGAGTGCAGATACAGTAGATGAGAAGTGTGGTGCCTGTTCCTTTTGGGGTTTTGTGTTTCAAAGAGAGGTGAGTCGGCAAGGAAATGTTGGGAGTTTTCTGTGGAGGCATATGTAGTAGTAGCCTTGTCTAGTGCACGCTGGACACAATGTCATTGAAGTGAAATTTTATGTAGATACCAAACTTTCACCATGACATGATTAATGTAGCATAACAGTTGTTTAAATGTCTACAAGCACAATGATCCCAGATAACCAATGGGATGAAGGAATGGGATWGAGAAATTTGCAGCTCAGGGGTATAATTCTAGGGGTGTCGAATGTTCAGCTTGCTGCAAGTCACTATCGAAGCTCTAGTCTAGAGTGCCCAGTTTAATTGTGTTTAGGAGCATGTTTTAACTCTCTCCATGCTTAAAATAGTAAGAAAATAGATGTCATTGTTGTAAAAATCAGTAAGTGTGCTTAATTTACTAGCATCCGTATTTAAGTATTATATATTACACTGTTTTCCATTTTGGTGGACAGAACTTGTTACTACATTACACAGAATAACATTTTTACCACATAAGAATGACAGGAAATACACATAATTTTTTACCTTGGATTGGTGAGTTTAAAGTGGCATAAAAACCTATTACTTAAAACAGATCAATATTTTGGGTTTAGTACCAGTGTTTTTGTCATATGCACCTGTCTGTAGTGGGAGTTATGCTTCATTCATTACAAATCGGAAACTCAGGAACCTCGCAAGTGACTCGGAATGGCGCAAGTTATTTGCGAAGAGCTTCCTATTGGTTGATTCTGCTACTTTCCAAGTGGGAAACTCGGGTATTTCTCTACAACGAGCTTCCAAGTCAGAAATGTCTGAGTTTCCTAGTTGCGAAATGGCATGAATGCAGCATTAGAATTCAGCTCTCGTTTTCAGACCACGGTGGCAAGACAAAATGTGGGGGTTCTTCCTACAAACGTCTTTGGCCTCAATATTATACACCGATTTCAGGGTCAAAGTATCACTCAAATGTGAGCCAACTCGTCGCTATTTAGAAATCGATGTCGTGTTGGCTGTCTGACGTAAATAGTCTTACAGTCTTACACTACCGCTCAAAGGTTTGGGGTCACTTAGAAATGTCCTTGTTTTTGAAAGAAAAGCACATTTCTGTCCATTAAAATAGCATTAAATTGATCAGAAATACAGTGTAGACATTGTTAATGTTGTAAATGACTATTGTAGCTGGAAACGGCTGATTTTTAATGGAATATCTACATAGTCGTACAGAGGCCCATTATCAGCAACCATCACTCCTGTGTTCCAATGGCACGTTGTTAGCAAGAGGACAAGTACATTAGAGTGTCTAGTTTGAGAAATAGACGCCTCACAATTACTCAACTGGCAGCTTCATTAGAAAGTATTCGCAAAACACCAGTCTCAATGTCAACAGTGTAGAGGCGACTCCGGGATGCTGGCCTTCTATGCAGAGTTGCAAAGAAAAAGCCATATCTCAGACTGGCCAATAAAAATAAAAGATTAAGATGGGCAAAAGAACACTGGACAGAGTAACTCTGCCTAGAAGGCCAGCATCCCGGAGTCGCCTCTACACTGCTGACGTTGAGACTGGTGTTTTGCGGGTACTATTTAAAGGAGCTGCCAGTTGAGGACTTGTAAGGCGTCTGTTTCTCAAACTAGACACTCTAATGTGCTTGTCCTCTTGCTCAGTTGTGCACTGGGGCCTCCCACTCCCACAGTTTGCGCTCTTCTGTGAAGGGAGTAGTACACAAGATCTTCARTTTCTTGGCAGTTTCTCGCATGTAATAGCCTTCATTTCTCAGAACAAGAATAGACTGATGAGTTTTGGAAGAAAGTTYTTTGTCATTTTGAGCCTGTAATCAAACCCACAAATGCTGGTGCTCCAGATACTCAACTAGTCTAAAGAAGGCCAGTTTTATTGCTTCTTTAATCAGAACAACAGTTTTCAGCTGTGCTAACATAACCGCAATAGGGTTTTCTAATGATCAATTAGCCTTTTAAAATGACAAACTTGGATTAGCTAACACAACGTGCCATTGGAACACAGGAGTGATAGTTGCTGATTGTCACGGATCCCTCCGGAACTTTCATTACGCACACCTGTCCCCTGTTCCCACTGATTAGTATAGGTATAAGTGTGCCCTTTGGTTTCCAGTGGGCTGTTGATTATTGTTACAATGTCCATTGGTGTGTGTGAGTACCTGTGCTGTGTGTTTTGGCTTTCGTGCCATTGTGGATTGCGCAGATGATTACGGGTCTCGTCCCGTGGGTTAATCATTGTGTGCGTGTGTTATTTATTCGAGGTACTCCTCGCTCTTTTGTTTTGGGTTTCTACCCTGTGTTTTGTTACGTGTTTGTTTGGTCTTCGTCCCCGTGCCTTTACACGGCACGCCGTAATTTGAGCTTAATAAAAAACCTTATTACACATTCCTGCGTCAGTCTCCCGATCCTTCATGCCAACGTAACACTGATAATGGGCCTCTGTACGTCTATGTAGATATTCCATTAAAAATCAGCCGTTTCCAGCTACAATAGTCATTTACAACATTAACAATGTCTACTCTGTATTTCTGATCAATTTGATGTTATTTTAATGGACAGAAAGTGCTTTTCTTTCAAAAATAAGGACATTTCTAAGTGACCCCAAACTTTTGAACGGTAGTGTAGATAAATGGCTACTACAAGTTCACATCTATTGACAGATATACATGTATGTGGCACACCCAAGTTCTTTAAGGTTTGTCTCTTAGAGTTTAAACAGAATTTGTTGGCACGGTTATTTTCCCAGTTCCATTTATTTCAATATAATATCGAGTAATTAATTTGCCGTGTCATTGATTACAGTAGAACACGCTAATCAATTCCAGTTTAGTGGCCACTTGGTAAATACTGGTGCGTGTGCAGTTTATAAGGTACTAATTTAGAAAAATACAAGTATTCTGAACACAAGTTTGACAGATGTAGTCATATATGTAGAGTGTAATTCTTATGTTTTGGTCTTCAAAATATCACAACTTATTTCAGCATATTGATTATTAATTTGGACATTTAAAAACGGGTGTTTAGACACTGGGCAAAAAAAAACTATAATCCATGACAACAAGCAGCAGCAGTATCATTTTCAACTCATGTTTTAGGAATATAAATGCTATTTTTAACAATTCAAATGTACCATTTATAACAGGATTCCACTTAATGAGGTAAAAACGACTGAATGAGCTCAAAAACGTGCTATGATTTATTGATTTTGATTCATGAAATTGTGAAAATATGTTTGCCCTGCCTAGTAATTATTCTGTTCAATGAGGAATTGTTGGTGAACTCTGGGTACATGTCACAAATCAACTTATCAAGACCTGATTGTGTGAGAGACAACCTACTCCCTCCATGTAAGGGAGGTAAGAGAGGCCCAGCAGAAGGTAAAGATGAGGAAGAGGGAAAAGGAGACAGTGAGAGTTCTGTGGTTTGACAAATTACACACGAGCCAGAGAAATCAGAAAACGATGGCAAAGTGTTGCTGCACTAGGTCCTCCACTACAGAGAAAACCAACACACACCAACACACAGCCAATAGGATTGTTGGAGGTTTTGATTTCTCATTACAAGTTCACTGGTTCCTAAGGACTCAGTGGCAGAAAGTTACTTACACTCATTCACACACTTACACACACACACACATACACTACACTCATATACCTACCTTAAACTTTACAGAGACAGGGCTTGGATTATAATCAAATATGACCACTCAGTCCAGCTTGGTTGACCAATGAGCACAACCAAAACAAACAGGCTGTACCCACCAAGAGAGCATGATGCAAGTAGGCCTATGTATGTTTTAAGAGAATGTAGTAGGCAATGTGCTGGGGGTTTCCTGCTGGGGAGGCCTAAAGGGCATTGCACCACATCATCCATTCTGCCCTGCACTTCAAAAAACAGCCCATGGAGCACTGCCCGGGGGCTTTCGCCATTAACTTGCCACTTGGCGGCCAACTGCAGGGAGCAGCAGAGACAAAAGCCACTGCCCATCCCTGCATGCTCTGATTGCTCCAAGAGGGCCAGGGCTAAAAAACTTGTGTGCCCTGACTGGGACGGGATGAGGCCTCGGTTTGGCATGGCGGAGCGTAGATTCCCCTGCAGAATGTTTGTTTGGTTGTGTTTGGCACAGGCCATCCAGGACTGGGTCTTTATCAGTTCTGTGAATGTCAATCAATTGATTCAGTGTGCAATGTTAGAGGCTTCTTTGCTGTTTTGATGAAGACTTTGACATTCCACAGATTCAAATTGAAATCAAATCTCAAATCGGGAGATGAGACCACACTCAAAGACGTGCAGCAGGCTATGTTCTAGTGCTATTTCAACATGTTCTCTCTTTCTGGTCCAATGCTCTACCATGTATTCCCAAACTTGGGTACGCGTACCACCAGGGGTACAACCAATGCACTCGGGGGTACGCCAAATAGAAATGTGATTCAACTTTTTTTAAATACAATTTTTATATAAAACAATTCTTCACATTTTCAAACAGTCCATTTAGTAAGGCCCGCGTCCATAGAGACACATTTCCAGCTCTACTGGTAGTACTGATACTACCAGCAGTACCACCCCTGCACCTGTCGATGACACAAGTTGTTCTGCTTCCACAAGAACATCCAATGCTAGCATCAGTAATTCTACATTTGTTGTTAGCCCAGCTAGCATGGACACGGACAGTTGTGAATCTGATGCAGCCGAAGAGCTGCTGCCCCCTTACCTGGGAAAGCACCGAACAACAGACAGGGATGTTGGATCGTCAAAGAGCCGCAAATATGATGAGAACTACATTGATTTGGAGTTCATTTATATTGGGAGTAGTGCCTTTCCTCAGCCACAGTGTGTTATATATGCAAAAGTACTATCTCACAACTCGATGAAACCTTCACTCTTGCGCAGACATTTAGAAACAAAACATGCCAAATTGAATAATAAGCCACGGGAGTTTTTTGAGTGATAATTAAGACGACTTTCGAGTAGTAAAACATGCATAAAAGCAACAGATACCATTAATAAGAAGAGGCTAGAAGCGTCTTATATGGTGAGCTACCGAGTGGCTAGGACAGGCATGCCCCATACTATTGTGGAGGACTTAATTCTTCCTGCTGCTGCAGATATGGCTGGGACAATACTGTGGGAAAGGCCCAAAAAATTATACAGACAATGTCTTCAACGAACAACACTGTTTTACGACACATCAGTGACCTGGCAGGAGATGTTTTGAAACAATTACTGCTTCGCATACAAGCCAGTGAATTCTATGCATTACAGCTGGATGAGTCAACAGACATGGCAGGCCTGGCACAGCTCCTGGTATATGTCTGTTACATTTATGGGGGATTTATTATTTTATTTTACCTTTATTTATCTAGGCAAGTCATTTAAGAACACATTTTTATTTTCAATGATGGCCTAGGAACAGTGTGGTTAACTGCCTTGTTCAGGGGTAGAACGACAGATTTTTACCTTGTCAGCTTGGGGATTTGATCTTGCAACGTTTCAGTTACTAGTCCAACACTCTAAACACTATGCTACCTGCTAACGCGCGTGCAAGCAGGTGCTCCCGACGCCACTTGGGTACACTGCAGCATCCACCAAGAGGCTCTTGCTGCCAAGGGAATGTCTGACAGCTTGAAATAAGTTTTGGACACTGCTGTGAAAATGGTTAACCTTCTCAAAGCAAGGCCACTAAACACTCGTGTATTTTCTGCACTATGAAATGATATGGGCAGCGACCATGTAGCGCTTTTACAACATACAGAAGTGCGCTGGTTACACACTTTTTTTAAATTGAGAGACGAGCTTAAAGTTTTCTTTACTGATCATAATTTTCACTTGTCTGACCACTTGTTCTGTGAAAATGTTATTTAATCAGAAGTCACTGTCAGATTTCTGGATTGGGCTGCGCTCAGAGTAACTTGCCTCAGCAAATCACGCTGTTAAGACACTGATGCCCTTTGCAACAACGTACCTATGTGAGAGTGAATTCTCGACCCTCACTAGCATGAAAACTAAATATAGGCACAGACTATGTGTGGGAAATGATTTAAGACTGAGACTCTCTCTTATACAACCCAACATTGCAGAGTTATGAGCATCCTATCAAGCACACTCTTCTCATTAACCTGTGGTGAGTTATTCACATTTTTCGATTAACAAATAAGGTTTTATATGTAAGATGGTTAAATAAAGAGCAAAATTATTGATTATTATTATATTATTATCTGTGCCCTGGTCCTATAAGAGCTCTTTGTCACCTCCCACGAGCCGAGTGGTGACAAAAACTCACTAATTCTTATGTTTAATAAATGTATCGTATAGTGTGTGTGTGGCAGGCTTACAATGATGGCAAAAAACAACATTTGAGAGTGCGCTGACCCTGGCGCTAGAGGGGGTACGCAGCTGGAGGTTGAATGTTTGAAGGGGTACGGGACTATAAAAAGTTTGGGAACCACTGCTCAATGCAGTGCACACCTGAACTAACAGTTTCATATGTCAAATCAGAGCTATTTGTCTATTCATTCTTGATATGCAAATTGTTGGGTGATCCACTAATATACAGTATATGGTTTTTCATCTTTGGACATCTCCTTCTTGCCTGGCAGGTGTTGGAATTAGATAAACCCCTCATTTMAAAAAAAAGTGCAGAGAAGTGAAGCGGATTTACAGACTGTCCAAGAAAAAAAGGGTCCCATTGTCCATTTCCTATGTGAGGTAATGATAATAAATGAAAGGCTTTTCTCTCTCACTTTGACGTCTCTCGCTCTCTCTCCTCGCTGACGTGTTTTGCCATACTGCGATCTCCTGTGTCTCCGGGCCCTCGGGTTATTTGGATATTGCATGGAGTCAAAGCTCTGTCAATCAGATAAGCACTGACCTAGCAGGCCTCATAGATAAGACATTACACAGCAAGAGGAAACGGCAGACAGTGGGGACACAAGGCCGACTACAAAGGCTCAGTGAAGTGAGGCTGATCAAGAAGGCTCTTCAACCACATAGGGCTGCCAAGAATGAAGTATCGCTTATCCCAATTTAAAATAACTGGATCAAATCTGGATCTGGTGGATACTTGTCTCTCTTTAAGCATCTGCCTTCAAAATCCCTCCCATTTTCAGGGTACAGAACCCAGTTTAAACCGGTATCTCCTCTTTTATGTGAGGAGCTGTAACATAAAATGTTTGTGTAAATCATGCACTTATTCCCCAAATAGATTGAATTAGGCCTACAGTTTTTGATCTCGCACCAAAAATAAGTTACATTTGAGTAGACAGGCTTACTCTAACCATAATGCCAATGGAGTGCAAAAGACCATTGGTGAATGAGTGCTAGTGTGCGACATTGAGAAATTACAAAAGGGTGAGACAAGGATGTGCTTTTGTTTAAGTCAACATTTGGGTGGTCCACAGATAGAAATGCACTGGGGGGGGGGGGATTCCCCTACGAATTCTAAATAAACTTTGAAGAGAGCCCAGAGAACTTTCCATCAACGGAGGAGTGACTCAAAAGTAAAACATTAATAAAGATATACTTTATAGATGCCACTCCTCTGAAACGTCTCACAGCAAACTTATGCTCAAAGCAATCATACAACATAATTATGCAATTCTGCAACAAGTATAAGAAACATAATCTCTTCTGAATATAGCGCACAGTGTAGCCTACCCTTGTGGATGAGTAGCCTATGCTCTATAACCATGGTGGTGATGTGAAAAACGATTTATATGGACAATTTCTACTTAAAATGTTGGCGTCGTCTAAGAATATTGAATTGTATGCTTCCAGTGCCATCTACTGACAAGAGACAGGTAGCACAGGGCCTACCATTCAAGGCTATAGTCTGCCATAGCAGACACATATTAATACCCATAAAAACACAGAAATTGTTCCAATGGATTTTCCAACATTCCTTTGTCACATTGGGAATTTTACAAAAAAAAATGTAATAAAGTGTGTGTTTGGTGTAGGTTTACTTTGGCGTGACATTTTGATTGACGCGTAATTCTCTCTCGGACAAGGTGAGTTTTATCAATGTAATTGCCTCAATTTACTCTCAAAAATTTGCAATGCTAATTATTGATAAAAGTTACCTTGTCTGAGAGAGATTTGCGCAGTTATCAAAACGTCACGCCACGGTAAGCCTATACGAAACACAGACCTTATATGAAGTCATTTTAAAATCCCAGATGGAAAAATGAATGGTGGAAAAAGATTGGAACCATTTCTGGGTTTTATGACTCATACTGTGGTACTGAATTCACAGGGAGATTCTCAATTGGGCCTGACAGCTTTTCCAGCTGGGACACTCACTAACTATCACCTTAATTGGCTGCACCTGATGTGCTAATCAAGGCTTCCTGGCATCACAGCACTTGGACATGGTCGTTGCTGCCACCTGAGGGATGGAATGAGGAAGTGTATCCTGGTAGAGTGTGTTGACTAACTGTATGATAAGACTAAACTACCACCCATAACACTATCGTGGAATAGGAGAAAAGCATGCACACATTTATAAACAATACACTACTTATCCTTTTATCTATAAATGTGTAGCACAATAAGATACATTTGTTTTTACCACTTCACACATATATTTTGGGGTTCCACCTCTATAAAAGTAATTCCAATTAGACTGGTTTGGATTTCTCCCTATCAATAAAACACAATATGGCGCAGAGCGTTCGACTTGGCGCCTCTAAAACCATTGACAACTGCGTGCCATTTTCAATATCATCACCTCTTGAAAAGCATAGTCAGAACTACACATTTCTGATTATTCAACATGTATCTCTATCATCAGAGTTATACAGCAAGTAACTGCATGTTGTTTATGATCAGTAAACATCAATTGATCATGTATTTTCATATACGTAAGGGTAGTTATCCATTTGGCATGTAGCTAGCTAGCTAAGCAAACAAGGTGTAATTTAGCATGCTTCATCAGAATTGAGGCTTTTGGAAAGAGCTTGACATCGGCAAGTCTTTGTCCTGGTAAAGTTGTCAGTCGGACTTCTGTCATCACCACTATAGATGGCAAAGCCAATCAGTGTCTTTTCCTATGAGATGACGCGCAAATACTTTTAAGACTTCACAGGGTTTTATTTGAATGCTACCACCCACCGGCATGGCATTGTTACCACCCACCGGCATGGCATGCCCATAAACGTGACACCTAGAACACTGCAGTGTATTCGGCACAAAAGCTCTAACAGCATAACTCGTAATTCCTAACATTACTTTGTCAGGTAAAGACTCTGAATCAAAGCTCAAAAGAACAGACTGTGTCACCTCTGTTTCACCACGCTCCACACCGGATCTGCATCGCACCAAACGGCAGGCATCACAAACACCAGGAATCTTGTAACTAAATTGCTCCACCTCCACACTTACCRCTACCACAGAAATCCCTCTTTTCAATGGTGCCCTGTACCTAAGCCAAAGGAAGCTACAGGTCTTTCCCCAAGTTGCGTCACACCTGCTTCTTCTGATCTGAAGAAACACAAACGCACATCACAAGTCCACTTCAGGTTACCTTCACCGACTCAACAGCACCACCCAACCTGAAACCACCCATGGATCAGCCAAAGCGTCTGCTTCCACCCTATTAAAAAATCTCAATCCCACTGCACAAAACATATCTTTATCATAACCATGCCCATCAATGCAAGGCTCGGGACCCGAGCTCCTCACAACACTACCCCTTTCCTTCTAACCCTTCCATTTCACCTCCAGAACTCAAACTGGCATCCAGCTCACTCTTTTAGAACTTGACATCAGTCTTCCTCGACATACCCTCTCCCTTGTTATTGCTAGCTTCAACAGATTCAAACCTATTATCTGCCACCSTCAGTCTTTTCAACCTCCTCTCTCTTTCCTTCCAATCCTACTCCCTTAACCAATTCCGACTCCTTCTGAAAATATGACACTTTTCCAAAATCTATTTTTAGCCTCCTCGAGAGACATACTACGCCCTGTACTCCCTCCACTTCAAACTCAGTATGGCCCGCGAGTCATGACTGAGCTGAGCCAGAGAAGAAGAGGCAAAGCGAGAGGGTCGACTCCGCCCAAAATCTGTCCATGCAGATCATGCAGACTTGGGGCGTGTTCCACAGCTAAAATGAATCGATGCAACAACCAATGGTTGCATGCCACATCATTGACTGTGTCGTCGTTGTCGACTGACAAATTGCTATAACATATGATGTGGTTAGCTGATACTTTAAGGAAAGGAAAGGGGGATACCTAGTCAGTTGCACAACTGAATGCACTCAACTGAAATGTGTCTTCGGCATCTCACCCATCCCCTCTGAATCAAAATACCTATCCAGGCGTTGTAAGATCTGTCAGGAGTCAGCAACGCTCGTAGYGTTAATCAGGCCAAGTTAGGAGTTTTTGTATGGGGGGCAGTGATGAATTTGGTCAGGATAGAAGTGAATTGCTATTTTGATAGGTGAGGCTTATTTGATCCATTGAAAGTTTAAACATGAACGTCAGGAACATTTGCACTTTCCAAGACATAGACTGACCAGGTGAATCCAGGTGAACGCTATATACCCTTATTGATGTCACTTGTTAAATCCACTTCAATCAGTGTAGATGAAGGGTAGGAGACAGATTAAAGAAGGATTTTTAAGCCATGAGACAATTGAGACATGGATTGTATATGTGTACCATTCAGAGGGTGAATGGGCAAGACCAAAGATTTAAGTGCCTTTGAACGGGTTATGGTAGTAGATGCTAGGCGCACCGGTTTGAGTGTGTCAAGAACTGCAACGTTGTTGGGTTTTTCACACTCAACAGTACCAACAATGGTCCACTACCCAAAGGACATCCAGCCAACTTGACACAACTGTGGGAAGCACTGGAGTCAATATGGGCCACCAGCCATGTGGAACACATTTGACACCTTGTAGAGTTCATACCCGGACGAATTGAGACTGTTTTGAGGACAAAAGGGGGGGAGGGAACTCAATATTAGGAAGGTGTATATAGGAATCACGTTGAAATAGTGGTGGCAACTTCCTCTGGAGGGCGCCTTTATTAACAAAGACACAAGGCAAATATGTCATGTACATTTTATTATACATTTTTAGTAGGAAGCGAGTAAGAAAAAAATAAGGAAGTGAGTGATGGACGGGAGGGCAGGACAAGAGAAAAGATTATTGAGATTCAGCCACAAAGAATGGGCTTCCTGCATGCTCTCAGAGACGTTCATATACAGTCAATGAACTAAGCAGACCATACCCAGCAAATGCATTGGTGCCCAAGGATATGCATATTCTTGGTACCATTTGAAAGGAAACACTTTGAAGTTGGTGGAAATGTGAATGGAATGTAGGAGAATATAACACAATAGATCTGGTAAAAGATAATACAAAGAAAAATAACAACCATTCCTTTGTATTTCTTTGTACCACAAAAGGCCATAATGTATTATTCCAGCCCAGGTGCAATTTAGATTTTGGCCACTAGATGGCAGCAGTGTATGTGCAACGTTTTAGACTGATCCAATGAACCATTGCATTTCCGTTCAACATTTTGTATCAAGACTGCCCAAATGTGCCTAATTTGTTTAGTAATAACTTTTCATGTTCAAAATTGTGCACTCTCCTCAAACAATAGCATGGTATTCTTTCACTGTAATAGCTACTGTAAATTAGACAGTGCAGTTYGATTAACAAGAATTTAAGCTTTCTGCCAATATCTGATATGTCTATGTCCTGGGAAATGTTCTTGTTACTTACAACCTCATGCTAATCGCATTAGCCTACATTAGCTCATCCGTCCCGTGAAAGGGACACCAATCCCAAATAAGTTTTTTAAAGGGATACTGCGAGATTTCAAGATTTTGGTTGTTTCTCTACTTACCTAGAGTCAGACAAACTCATTCCATGGAGGGCCGAGTGACTGCAGGTTTTCGCTCCTCCCTTATAGACTGGTTAGCTGACAACTTCACGAAAACGATGCGCATGCTTCAATGGGGGCGTGACGTCCGTGTGCTGTTGTGATTCAGGATCACAGAGATTCCAACTTCATTGGCTGATCCTTCCTGGTGACCCTGTTGGAACCATGTCCAACTGGGTCATCAGGAGGGATCAGCCAATTGTGAAGAAGAAAATTGAATACTTTAAAATGGAGATGGCCTCAATGGCGCTTCCCATGCTGTAACAGATGCCATAACGGCACGGATACAATGATGAGGCCTCTTTCCAGCTCTATGTTCTGGATGGCCAGATAGCTAGCAACAATGACAAGAGGCTGCCATGTGGGGAATCGTTGGTGGCTCGTTTCAGCTAGTTTTATCTTGTTTTTGATACCATGTCTTGTTTTGAGGTGTTTTGACTGATCTCACGTCTATGCTAATATGGATAAAGGTATCTAGCTAGCTAACCAACAACTATAACGATGTATTTGAGAGACCATAAGTGCTCATTGTGCAAATGTATTTATGCTTTTGAATAACCATTGGAGACTAAATATAGTTTACATGTTGTCAACAATCGAAGCCAACCCTKTCTGTTTTGCCCCATAGTTGCGCACACCAGTGGAGGCTGCTGAGGGGCGGACAGCTCATAATAATGTCTGGAACGGCGCAAATGGAATGGCAATCAAACACATGGAAATCATGTGTTGGATGTATTTGATCCCATTCCACAAATTCCGCTCCAGCCATTACCACGAGGTCATCCACCCCAATTAAAGTGCCACCAATCTCCTGTGGCACACATGTCGGTTTTGTTGCTAAACAACCAACCCGTCTATACTTGATTGATGAATTAAGGTCACTGATTAGTAAGGAACCCCCCTCACAAGGTTGTCTTAGTCTTAATTGAAAGGACAAATCAAAAACCAGCAGACACTAGCGCCTAGTCCATGGAAGGAGTTTGACATCCTTGGGTTAGTTAGAATGTCTATTTCTCTGCTTTGAGATGAGCTGGCTACTGTTCCCGGGAGACTTCCAGTAATTGTCCTAAGCTAACAATATGCAGACTTCACCAATCTCCAAACTACACGCAGAGACATAAAAATGGTATCCATGAGTTAGTCTGACTGGGCATTGGTGGAGTTAGAGGTTTCGCTCACAGACAGAGTGACAGTGACAACAAAGGAGAACAAGGAGAAGCAGAGACAGAGTGACAGCAGAGATAGACAGCAAAACAGGAAGGAAACAGACAGTTTTTACATGCTGTATTTGTCTTAAACATGAGCTGGTTAAAAAGAGCTGTTAAAAATCATGTTTTGCCAATCATAGTTAGAGTAAAAGTTGAGGAACACTGTACTATAGTGTACTGTCTATGTTAATGCCAGGGCTGAATTTTTGTTCCAGTCTGTCCATGGACGTAATTAAGCACTTGTGTAATGAGTAGGATTCTGTGTTTTCCCAAGCAAAAAACGCTTTATTTGCATTTCCAATGAAAAGATATGTATGTTGTTTCTGGACTATCCACCATGCTGCCTGGTTGACAATATGTCCGAGAGGAGCAGATTACTGTTCGATTTTAGAAGGACGCTCCTTCCTCGCCGCTTTTGCCCGTTCACGTCACGGGCCATAGACCGGTGCTCTGCAGCTCAGCATAATGGAAGCCGCCCAGTGGTAAACGGCCTGAGTGGGACATCTTCATTAATCCACCATCTTTGATGCTCTTCCACCCGGAAATAAGCAGCATTTTTAAAGATGGCGGAGCAAGGGCCRATGGCGATAGCTATGCGGCTAAGAAATCAACTCCAGTCCGTATATAAGCTCGACCCTTTACGAAATGAGGTAGGTACCAATTAGTTTCGGACTCTATAGACGCGACAAGACCAGTAAGAATTGTTTAAGTTAATTAGAGCTGAATCTAGCTACATAACTACGACGAGGAAAAGCAGCAATGCGAGCACTTCCTCCTGTCACCAAAGTGATGGAGAGAGAGCTGCCTACGTGTGCGCAGGCGTGTGTGGAAGAGTCTACCCGTGTTTTCTGGGCAGCTACTGCAAGGTCCTTCGTGCAAATGTGTACCGTTAACTCACCGGTTTTACATCTGTAACGGTCTACATTATTAGTTAAAAGACGCATTTGCGTTTTGGATGAATGGAAATTAGTTTATAGGTAGCTAGCTAATTGTGTTTGCTAGGCTAGCTAGCTTCTGGTGACGGACTTATCGAACATGGCTTGTAAAAGTGACTAATATTTGTCTTACCTGTGTCCTTTATTTGCAATTCCATGTGTAGCGTACTGGGTTGCTAGCGATAACTTACAAATAAAGATGTATAGATTCTACACTGTTATTATTGACATTGTGTTAGCATAATAGATACTCTGCTACAATGTTGCAGCCACCTGACACGCCAACCTGCTTATGTGTGTGTATTGGTTACATACTACACATTTTTTGCAGATGTTATCGCAGGTCCAGCGAAATGATTATGTTTCTAGCTCCAACAGTTCAGTAAGAACTAACAGTGCGAAACAGTCGCTCTGGATAAGAGCGTCTGCTAAATGACTTAAATGTAAATGTAAACAAAACAAACAAATCCCCAAAGTTAGAAATATCAACCTAGTGGATAAGAGCAATCATCATATTGTTATTCGAATGAACTCATCACTCTGTCTACTCTAGAATGTAAACATTCTAGCTTGTTTTTGACATTAATGGTCTACATTGTTGCTGCTCAGGAATAAATTCTAGAAAATGCAGGTATACTTTCTACTCGAGATTTCAATAGCAATTTATTATTGTTGAAGGAGGAAGTCAAGTTGAAGATCAAAGACCTGAACGAGCACATAGTGTGCTATCTCTGTGCTGGGTACTTCATCGATGCCACAACTATTACAGAGTGTCTGCATACATGTAAGTGGGCCCAGCCTGTGTTTTCAATGTTTTGGCTTCTTGCCCTCTGAGAAATGGGCAAACTGTTATAGACATGTGTATAAACCCTGGATTGCTGATGCCTTATTGGCACTCTCCAGAAGAAGTTGTCCTGCATAGGAATGAATGGAATTCTACAGTATTTACATTTAATTGTTTCAAGGACAAAATTACATGTATTTAAAGGGATACGTCTGGATGTTATTTACTTCCCCAGAGTCCAATGAACTTGTGGATACCATTTTGATGTCTCTGTGTCCAGTATGAAGGAAGTTGGAGGTATTTTCGCAAGCCAATGCTAACTAGCCTCAGCCATTGCGCTAAAGATACCCATAGACTTCCAGCCGTTACCGCAACTACTTCTAACTTCCTTCATACTGGACCCTGAGACATACAAATGGTATCCAAACCCGAACTATCCCTTTAAGTAGTTGTTGTTGTAGTGGGGACAGTAACATTAGAACTTTACAAAAATTATACTTTAAGGATGGCTCACGTAAGTATGGATTAAGGTGTCTGTAATAGAATATATGTGGCAAAAATTGATGTAAACATTAACAAATGCATTTCTATAGAATCCAAAATAGTTTTTACAATGGTGAGGGAGTGCCAGATGGAGGTGCAGTGGCTTCATAACAGCGCCCAATGTCAGTCATCTAGTGTATATATAAATCATTGGTCCTAGCCTACTTATTGCCTGTGAATGCATACAGTTGTATAGTACATTTTAACGTTATTATTAAATAACATGAATGGCTAATGTCTCTTCTGCTTCTATTTCAGTCTGTAAAAGTTGTATTGTGAAATACCTCCAAACCAGCAAGTATTGTCCAATGTGCAACATAAAGATCCACGAAACACAGCCTTTATTGAACCTGAAATTGGATAGAGTGATGCAAGACATTGTCTACAAACTGGTTCCAGGACTTCAAGAAAGTAAGTAGGCTAATACTTGTTCTCATTTACATAGTACTCTAGTATTGGTTTTGTTGTTACACAAGTCGAATAAAGAACCGTCGCTATTTATCCTGTGTACTTTGGAGAGAAAATAGCTCTCAACTCAGCATTAGTTAAACTTCAGRAGGAAGCAGCATTGCATTGTTAGCCATTTAGCGTGGGTTTATTTTGTATGTGAAAGTCCTTATTCTAGGGTCCTTTATTTTCTGTTCTTTGTAAACAGGTGAGGACAAGCGAATAAAAGAATTCTATCAGTCGCGTGGGCTTGAGAGAGTTGTCCAACCCTCTGGAGAAGGTAAGCCTTTACAGGGAAAAAAATGACCTAATTTCACGTTTTGTGAATGTACAGCTTTTCCCCCAATGTCATGATATGTTATTCGTTTGAAATGGTATCTGTGTGTGTCACCCCTAGACTCCATACCAGATGCTACAGGATTACCTTTCACCACCTTTGACCATTCCAAGGCCCACTTTTACAGATACGACGAGCAGGTCTCGCTTTGTCTAGAGAGGCAAAGGTAAGCTTTCGTGTCATGCCTTGACAAAACTATTCGCAGACCACTGGACTGTAAACAAATTATATTTCAAGTGGTGGATTATCACTGTTAGACTTAAGTGTCGAAGTTCAGTCTTTTGGTTCTATATCCCCAATCAGTGTTTCCTCTAGCTGTCAATTTACATATTTTGTCAATTTTTTTAAATACATAAAAGCCAACAATTAAAAACATTGTCAACCCAGAATATATCCTAATGAAAAATAAATATCCTCTAAAAATCACATTGGCTCTGCATGAAAATTGGTTCAGGTTGTCTTTCAATTGCATCTCTTTACTCTGCCTTTCTCCTCTGCCGGTCTGTGTCTCACTCTTGCTCACACATGCAACATTGCATGAACTGGTACTGGCCTGCAGACYTTACCACTCCAGTGAGTCCATGACAGGGGGAGAAGTTTTCATATATTTTATGACATTTTTCTAGATTTATCTCCCTAATAAAATTAAAATAATTTACAGAAATGTACAGTCCACCAAGGAGGAGTATTTAGATAAAGTAATCTTGCTTCCTCTAATCTAATGTCTGGTCAAGTAGCCAGCTAAATGTTAAACTAGTGCAAATCAAGCTAGCTGGTTGGCTACTGTACCAAGGATGGAGGCACAAACAAGTGGGAAAATGAAGTGACACTTAAACAGAGCATATTGACATGCATAGCCGTGGGATTTTGGGTGCAGAAGCACCCCCTGAAAAAAACTCACAAAAGTAGTTCTCTGGGCCTTTACTAGTCTTGTATTAGCGGGCCAACTGTAGCACAGGTTTAACAAAAAATGACGAGCAACAGAGACGGAGGGAGACATTGCGCAAGGATCCAACGTTCACTTTGTAGACTATTATTCTTCCTCCTTGCATAGCTCAATAATCATTGTCACTTCCATATCGGCAGTGGGCACTCCTAAAAAAAAAAAAAAATCCTTAGCCTACACATTGGTTTCATTCAGATGGGTTTCTATTACAAAATGCCCCTTAAAATCCCTGTGTGTCATGCTTAATCATGTATTCTCTCGTCCCTGCAGTTTATCTCTGTCTGGAAAAAAAGACAAGACCAAACTGACTCTTCAGGTGGGTAATGGACCTGTTCCCTACCACCAGAGGTCTCTGTTGGTTTAACGTGTAGTGTTCTGTTTGGATTGAGATGAAAAACAAARAGGTCTTCTGTTAAGTGTCAATTGCTGATGCATTTATGGTTAATTTGAGTGCGTCTGTCAGTCCTTACTAGAATTGACCACAAATGTTTTGGTATTTCTGTTTATTTACGTAATAATTTGGATTCATACGTGTGTTGAAGAGCGGAATCAGAGTTGTAGTAATGTTGTGGAAATGTTTCTCTGCAGCAGAAGTTTGTGCGCTGCTCGGTCCGAGCCGAGGTGAGACACCTGCGTAAAGTGCTGTGTCATCGACTGAATGTGGAGAAGCACCAGGTCAGTCTACCCTCTAGCAAGACTACATTTAAGCACATTTAAGAGGGCCATTTCAGCCCTATGTGCAGTGTGCACTTTTTGTAAACACTCAAACACAGGAACCACATCCTATGATAAAAAATAAAAAAAATAAAAAAATGTTTAGCCTGTTAGAGAACTGAACAAAATTGCAACAACAGATTATCTGAGTGCTTTGAATATTATACACAAGTTTAGCACATTTTGTTTCAGAGAATTGAGTGCCATTGTACAGTTCACCCAGGACCAGTTATGTTTTGTCCTCTGTGTGGTCTCCATTGCTCCACAGGTCCAGATGTTTTTCAATAATGAGTTCCTTCCAGATCACATGACCATGAAACGGCTGTGGCTCTCTCACTGGTTTGGCAAGGTACAGTGCTCTCATGTTTAGCCAACAATTTTCATACTGAATTCCTTTACACTTGAACCGGCTTTTCCCATTTGGACAGTCGTTTAGAAAAAAACTACTGTGGTAGGAACAGGATTGTGTCAGATTTAAGGAAATAATATTCYGTATCAATATTCTGTCGTGACTTCAAATGATGCAATATCTATGGCAATTTTACTCAAACGTTCTCTAGCACCAGAAGTAATTTTGTTACTTTGCAAACTGTAGGCCCTATTCAGTCAAGTAGTTTGTGTTTGCGGGATAAGAGAACAAATAATGTCACGTAATAATGACAAACATACAAGAGTGCATATTTAAACTGTCATGCTGACACTGATTCATTTCTCACTACACTTTCCTTAGTAAATCCAAATATGCTTTATCGCAATGCGAGAACTTTTTTTTTTACTTACCTCAAATCTTGTCATCGGGTTATAATTGATTTGGGAGTTTCTTCAGAATTGTGTTAGTTTGATTTAATGTTTATGTGGGATCAATTTAGTCGTAATTAATTGGGTATTTTTATTCCAGGCTCAACCGTTGGTCCTTCACTACACGATCAAGGACAAAAGGACAAGATAGGATTTTTTCCCCCTTTCTAATGACCTCAGCAGCTGTATATATTTTGTTTAATATATAGTATATTTTAATAGTGTTTGTGTACATATGCGTATTTTCCTCTTTTTGTATTCAAAAATAAATAGTGGACAAATGTGCAGAGTTCTTTCTGAAAATGTCTGGATATTTGCACTGCACTTACAACAGAAGCTGTATTCAATTATGGGAAGCCATCAAACCAACATAAACATGGAATGAAAGAATGGATGCAACCATCAATGAACCAAGCAGTAATATCTCAATTCATTTGGAAAAGTTCCTAATCTTGGTAGTTATGTAAGATAAATCCTAACATAATAGCATTGATGCTTTAGTAGTGAAAATAATTAGAGGAGCAGAAGTATGTACACCATGTTTTATAGTGCTTTATAGACCAGAAAATTAACTGTACAAAAATTGTAATCTACAGTGCATTCGGAACGTATTCAGAGCCCTTGACTTTTTCCACATTTTGTTGCATTACAGCATTATCCTAAAATGTATTCAATATTTTTTTTTTCCTCATCAATCTACACACAACCCCATAATGACAAAGCGAAAACAGGTTTAGACATTTTTGCAAATGTATTCAAAATAACCTTATTTACATAACTATTCAGACGTGTTGCTTTGAGACTCAATTGAGTTCCGGTGCATCCTGTTTCCATTGATCATCCTTGATATGTTTCTACAACTTGGACTCCACCTGTGGTAAATTCAATTGATTGGGCATGATTTGGAAAGGCACACACCTGTCTATATAAGACCCCACTGTTGACAGTGCATGTCAGTGCAAAAACCAAGGCATGAGGTCGAAGGAATTGTCTGTAGAGCTCCAAGACAGAATTGCGTCGAGACACAGATCTAGGGAAGGGTACCAAAACATTTCTGCAGCATTCAAGGTCCCCAAGAACACAGTGGCCTCCATCATTCCTCATTGGAAGTTTGGAACCAGGCTGAGAAGGGCCTTGGTCAGGGAGGTGACTAAGAAGCTGATGGTCACTCTGACAGAGCTGCAGAGTTCCTCTGTGGAGATAGTTGTCCTTCTGGAAGGTTCTCCCATCTCTGTAGCACTCCACCAATAAGGCCTTTATGGTAGAGTGGCCAGACAGAAGCCACTCCTCAGTAAAAGGCACATGATAGCCCACTTGGAGCTTGCCAAAAGGTACCTAAAGGACTCTCAGACCATAACAAACAAGATTCTCTGGTCTGATGAAACCAACTCTTTGGCCTGAAGTCGAAGTGTCCCATCTGAAGGAAACCTGGCACCATCCCTATGATGAAGCATGGTTGTGGCAGCAACATGCTGTGGGGATGTTTTTCAGCGGCAGGGACTGAGTGACTAGTCAGGGTGAAGGTAAAGATGAACAGAGCAAAGTACAGAGGGATCCTTGATGAAAACTTGCTCCAGAGCGCTCAGGACCTCAGACTGGGGTGAAGGTTCACCTTCCAACAGGACAACAACCCTAAGCACACAGCCAAGACAACGCAGGAGTGGTTTCGGGACAAGTTTCTGAATGTCCWTGAGTAGCCTAGTCAGAGCCAGACTTACAGACCTGAAAATAGCTGTGCAGCGACGCTCCCCATCCAACCTGACAGAGCTTGAGAGGATCTGCAGAGAAGAATGGAAGAAACTCCGCAAATACAGGACTGCAAGCTTGTAGCGTCATACCCAGGAAAACTTGAGGCTGTAATTGCTGCCAAAGGTGCTTCAAAGTGCTGAGTAAAGGGTCTGAATACTAATGTATTTATACTAGTATTCAKGGGATTTATTTAAATTTGCAAATATTTCTAAAAACCTGTTTTTGCTTTGTCATTATGTGGTATTGTGTGTAGATTGAGGGGGGGGGGGGGKGATTTAAGCAATTTTAGAATAAGCCGTTAACGTTACAAAATGTGGAAAAAGTCAAGGGTTCTGAATACTTCCCGAATGAACTGTATAAGTTGATAACAAATACTGTTCAAATTTACATACATCTTAGCCAAATGCATTTAAACTCAGTTTCACAATTCCTGACATTTAATCCTAGTAAAAATTCCCTGTTTTAGGTCAGTTAGGATCACCACTTTATTTCCAGAATGTGAAATGTCAGAATAATAGTAGAGAGAAGGATTTATTTCAGCTTGTATTTCTTTCGTCACATTCCCAGTGGGTCAGAAGTTTACATACACTCAATCAGTATTTGGTAGCATTGCCTTTAAATTGCTTAACCTGGGTGAAACGTTTCGGGTAGCCTTCCTCAAGCTTCCCACAATAAGTTGGGTGAATTTTGGCCCATTCCTCCAAACAGAGCTGGTGTAACTGAGTCAGGTTTGTAGGCCAACTTGCTCGCACATGCTTTTTCAGTTCTGCCCACACATCTCCTATAGGATTGAGGTCAGGGCTTTGTGATGGCCACTCCAATACCTTGACTTTGTTCTCCTTAAGCCATTTTGCCACAACTTTGGAAGTATGCTTGGGGTCATTGTCCATTTGGAAGACCCATTTGTGACTAAGCTTTAACTTCCTGACTGATGTCTTGAGATGTTGCTTCAATATATCCACAATTTTCCTCCCTCATGATGCCATCTATTTTGTGAAGTGCACCAGTCCCTCCTGCAGCAAAGCACCCCCACAACATGATGCTGCCACCCCGTGCTTCACGGTTGGGATGGTGTTCTTCGCATTGCATGCCTCCCCCTTTTTTCTCCAAACATAACGATGGTCATTATGGCCAAACAGTTCTATTTTTGTTTCATCAGACCAGAGTACATTTCTCCAAAAAGTACGATCTTTGTCCCCATGTGCAGTTGCAGACCGTAGTCTTGCTTTTTTTTAGTGGCGGTTTTGGAGCAGTGTCTTCTTCCTTGCTGTGTGCCTTTCAGGTTATGTCGATATAGGACTTGTTTTACTGTGGATATAGATACTTTTGTACCTGTATCCTCCAGCATCTTCACAAGGTCCTTTGCTGTTGTTCTGGGATTGATTTGCGTACTATTGTTTGTACAGATGAACGTGGTACCTTCAGGCCTTTGAAAATTGCTCCCTAGGATGAACCAGACTTGGAGGTCTACAATTGTTTTTCCGAGGACTTGGCTGATTTCTTCTGATTTCCCCATGATGTCAAGCAAAGAGGCACTGAGTTTGAAGGTAGGCCTTGAAATACATCCACAGGTACACCTCCAATTGACTCAAATTATGTCAATTAGCCTATCATAAGCTTCTAAAGCCATTACATTTTCTGGAATTTTCCAAGCTGTTTAAAGGCACAGTGAACTTAGTGTATGTAAACTTCTGACCCACTGGAATTGTGATTAAGTGAAATAATCTGTAAACGATTGTTGAAAAAATTACGTGTCATGCACAAAGTAGATGTGCTAACCGACTTGCCAAAACTATAGTTTGTTAACAAGAAATGTGTGAAGTGGTTGAAAAACGAGTTTTAATGACTCCAACCTAAGTGTTTGTAAACTTCCGACTTCAACTGTAAGTTTAATTGAGTTCAGTAAAACTAACAATGAAGAGCTCTAAATTCTTGTAAATAATCGTGTTCTTGGAAGCACCTATACCGTACTTCATGCAGTGTGGTACTTTGATGGCCTAGCTGTACATACCTCTTGATGCAATTTGTTTTAGCCACCTTATGATTTTTGCTGATAAGTCTTGCTTGGATAGGAACAGTTAACGGCCAAAATCTCTAATAGCCATGCCAGCATTGGGCATCAGTGCTAACTCAGGCCATCGGAGTTAAATCAGTAATGCACTGTACTCAAAGCCATAACCACATCTCCTATTAGATAGCTTTTTGTTTTAATGATTGTCAGTGAGACTTATGCCTGATGTTCTTCCTTCATAGAGAGCAATAGTAATGGTGTCTTTTTGTAGGCACTAACTCCGGCCTGGCTCGTTGGTCAAAGCCTATGGGGACATTGTTTTTTGGGGGATAAACCGTGAAAATGTGGTCTGTAGTAAACACAGGCTTAGATCTTGTTTTGCTCTGAGAATCTTCATCTAAAGACAATTTGAATTTTCAAACATGTATGTACTCAAAGCAAGCTAAAAGACAAAAGGCTTCATAATTCATAAAGTCCATGTTTAACTGACTGATAGCTCATTGAACAAAACATAAGATCTCCTAAGCTTGCGTTAACCTCAGACCTTATTTTTGGCGTTTATCCCAACCCCATTCTTTCCCCATTTCATTTTCCCCATAGGAATGGCTGAACAAACCAGAGGTAGCTCCTTTCCGGTTTTTAGGACAACAAGCTGTTGTGCTCTATTGCAAGTGATAACGTCCCACTAAGCAACACTAGGTGGCAGACTTGATTCATTCATTACTTTTAGGTTGACAGGCAATCTTTGAGGGACATTATTAGTGGAGCTATGGTGTTGCTTGACTACAGAATAATATAGAATAATTTACCTTTTGCCACCTGACTTTATAGTATGACTCAACAATCATACAGGGAGATTTGTGCCATTGAGAGCCTCAATGTCATTCAGTCATGCCCTGTGTTGACACCAAATATTCCATGTCATCTTTTGTAGTAGCACAGTATATTTGGGCTTTAAACCAACTGATGCATTATAACAAAGGGCATCTTTTCATGTAATAACTAAGACTGCATGTGAAGAAATTCATATCCAGTAGTACAGTATGCTAAAGAAATGACCTGTTATTTACTTAAATTATGGTGAATATGCTAATGATACAATGTTTGTTTTTTGGATTCACTAAAACATGCACCATTTGGTATCACAGTTACCACTTGTGTCGAATTCTTTGAAGTAATTTAAGTAAAAATACAGTGTTACCAATCTCCAAGTAARTACCATAAAACACCACCTCAACCAATAACAGAAGTACATAGCCGACTACATAAATTGTGCATCTGTGAATACATTTTAACCATCAAGCGCAGTGGTGTTGGCGCCAAAGTCATCATGGGCCGTGGGATGRTAATCTCTCTTACTTGCATTGGATTTGTAAGCCTAAAACAACTAAAATGTGTCTAAACCATCTCCGTTTAATTACAATTTTAGATCACTAATTTGTCACTCTCCATTAGTGTTCATTTGCAAATCCTTGACATTTTGCATGCCACAACCAGGTAAAACAGTTGTAAGCTTAAGTACTTTAACAGTGTACCTCTACTGTAATTACTGTACCTACCAATGTAACAACTATGTTAATACATAGGTATTTGAGGCACAATGTAAAGTGCCCTTGACCAGTTGAGCACAAAATAGCTTGTTCATCGATACTAGTAATAAGTATTGCTATGGTTATTTAATATTAGTATTATTGAAAAGCTTGATACAGACACAGGTTTGATTTAAATAAAAGGATTAATGAAATCTCACACCTGAGCATTTGTAACAGACTTTGTCTCAAGAAACACTGCATAACCTTATACCATTTCGTTTGAGAGAATATTAAATTGCAGAATTCCCAGCGGCCCGCTCGTGGTACTATTTTTGTGTATGAAAAACGTCAAATGAAAGTCGTTAATTTAACGTGGGTAGACTAAGGTAATGTTGTGATAACATGCTCTATAATATTCATAATTTTCTAAACGAATACTTGGTTTTATTGGCCACATACACACGTATGTATAATTTATGGATTTGTATTAAAGCTTATCCAACATCGTTTATTTAGACTGCAAAACACTTTTCCCTTCAAAATAAGAGAAAACATTTGAGGCAAGCAGTGGATCAGATGCCTTACATCGCRTTGTGGGTCACACTTCTTTACCCAAGCCGAGAAAAAAAACTATTGGCCTATCTGTCCAGTTCTGGCAGAGCCGCTCCACAATGCACCTATAAAAATCGAGTTGACTTTTCAACCCCAATGATTCCAAGCGATTACACCAATTGTGCGCACTGGCGTTCCGTCTTCTCCCTGTCTGAAGAAGCCCCCTTCATCTGGTTACAAGTGTTACATATGGACCGAAAGTTATTCAAGCAGACTGCAGTTGGAACAACAAGGATGCAGGGGAGAAAGACAACAACCCTCCTATTTCCACTGCCTCCTATTGAGATGTATTCATTAGGACCCCCATGCTAATCAATTGCTATTCATGGACGTTTTTCTAAATTGCTATTCAGAGGCGCAGATGCGTCCCATTATTGCTGCCGGCTCAGTGAAAACTTTATGTACGGTGAGACGGGTTAACCTAATCAATCATGTTGACTAGTTTGTGTTAGACGATTCAGAAACCATATGGCAGTGGAGTGCTCGCAACCTTTTTTTTACGCAGCCCCGGGTCCTTACCATCTTGTGACAACTGCTAAGGGAGTAAAAATGAAGAACTTGTTTAACTGCCGCTAATTGAGCCACTTTACGCCCAACGACCAGTAGAGTAGGCCTTCTGTCAACAGAAGGATATTCAGAGGTCCAAATCCGGTGTACTAGGCCTAACCAATACTTTGATGTTACCAGAAGTAAAACAATATTGCGTTCTAGATAAATGTTCATGATACTGTTGCCTTATTGTATTATCTCACAAATTGTAGGTTAAACCGATCCACATCGAGACACAGATAACATGAAATACCATACCCTTTATTTACATAATGCTGGTTAAATAGAATGGTACAATAAAATTAGGCATATGATGTTTAGTTATTGAATTTATATACAGCCTAACTTATGCATGTAAAAAATTTGGCGATATGTCTGCAACTGGATAATGATAATGGCTTTTTACATGACTGCTATTGGCATTTGTCTTTTTTTAATGAAATATAGCCTACATCAAGATCGATACATATCCTAGACCCCAATTTTAATCTAGCCCAATTATTTTTTTTCAGTTATGGGCATTTTGTAGAAGACGTGGGCCTAACCTTGGGCACATTCGAGTTTTTGGTTGATGTCCTTTAGCAGCTGAATGTGGATGAAAAGTTAAATAATTGCCCCCCACCCCCAGCGTTAAATGTACATACACATTTTGCAGTCATGATCCTGTACCAAAACACTAAGTATTTTTCATATCCAATTAAAATAAAGATGTAGGCTATTCCTCAAATAATTTGGTGAAATTGAAACAGAGAAGGCTTTACAGTCCTATTAATAAATTAAAATGGAGAAGAGGAGAAAGTAAACTTTCCTTTTTTAGTTTCACTTCTCCCGTCGTCAATATCCGTGCAAAAGTTAAAAATGCCCTTTCTTAAAACATGGGCCTACTGTCAATCGTCCACCTCAATCTCTTCGTCCTCCTCTGAGAATTCGTCCGTGGTTTGATCTCTGGATGAAGAGGGGGACTGTGGAAATGCTCGGTGTCCTTGTGACGACGGGGAGATGCTTCCTTGCGGGTCGTCAATGTCTTCTTCCATGGTGACTAGCTTTTGCAGGGTTTGTGGTGGTATTTTCTTGAGCGACTCCACGTCCGCTTTCATCTCTTCCAAGTCTCTCTTGAGCTTGGCCCGTCTGTTCTGAAACCAGGTGATGACCTGAGCGTTGGTTAGCCCCAGTTGCTGAGCTATCTGGTCTCGATCGGCCGGAGACAGGTATTTCTGGTACAAAAAGCGCTTCTCGAGTTCATATATCTGATGGTTGGTGAAAGCTGTCCGGGACTTTCTCCTCTTTTTTGAGGTCTGCCTCTGTCCAAAGGCGTTCACATGCTCACGACCTTTAGGGAAACCAAAATACAGTCACTCTCCAAAACAATATCAGAACAACATGTCTACAAACGTCCTCAAGTGTGCCATGATTAGCAGCTTTGTTATTGAGGCTTTTTTTTAATAGGGTTACAGATGCAAAGCAGATGCAAACTATTTTTGTGTATGGCCAATTGTGGTGATGGGTATGGTTTGGTAATAACTTGTGGGCAGCATTCCATAGAGCCATATGAAATGAATGACATGTATGTTTTACATTGCCCATGCATCATTAGGATTAACATGGCTGTCAATATCAGGATCTAAATAAATATAATTCTACTAAATCAAACAGCCTATAAAACGTTGCAACTTAATTTAATGTTACACCAGGAAGCACAATAGAGAATGTAGGTTTAGAGGCCTGCTTTGCCAGCCAAATAAATTGCAGGTTTCCTTATACTGGTGTTTAGTATCTAACAAATCAACTCAAATGCTGAAATAATAGCCACGGATAGATTGCATCGCACAGGCATGATTGTTTGGGGAATTTAGGCTTAGCAATAGCTTGAGACATAGCCTATTGCAATGCCTTTAAAAAACACAAGTTTGACAACAGTTCACACAACCAATAGGCTATCAACAATAGCTATTGGAGATTATGCATATTTGGTTAATACAATCACTAACTGAATCTGTACATGTACATTATTAAAACGTCATGTCTATTGAAATCCTTACCTTCAGCTGCTTGTATAACGCTGACTTCCAGACCTTTAAATGTTTTGCTGGCTAGTTCCTCCAGAGCGCATAACGGCGAAGAAGGAGTGGTAATACCGTTCCTTGCTGCGTTTGAGCCGGACACTTTTTCAATAACTCTCGGTGGACAGAGATTAGCAACTGATTTCTTCACCGAGGGTTTGTTTAGAATATCCTCAATACTGAACGGCGTCAGTGGCTTGTTGGAGTTGGCCGGGGGTGGAAGCTGGTCCAAAGGACCCCGTCTCCTCTCCTCGCTGCTGGACTGCAACACGGAGCCTGCCTTCATGTCTTTACTGGAGGTCATCGGCAATCCAAAGGAATTACTGCTGACAAAGGCTGATTATTTCATTCAAATGCTAGTTTAAACGTCCACGAGTGTTTCCTTCGATTCGCGTCTTCTTCACACCCCACTTTTTTTTTGTATCACTTTCAGTCGAATCTTGCAACTTCACTTGTCTGAAATGTTTCCTCCAAAATAACCATGCTTCGGGCGTAGGCTGCAGTTTCACAGGCAACCGAATTGTATTCCCTTCCAGAGAGAGACAGTACCTCTGCGAAGTTCCATGAAGATCTTTAGAAAGTTTAACGGGTAGTGGCTGGGGGGCGATTCCTGCGAGGAATAAGCTGTCTCAAGGAACAAGAAAAAGCAAGCAACTGCTAACGAGTTATTGTTGATTGGGCGAAGTTCAATTAGAGAAACACTACACTACTTGCTGACCCGCTGCTGCGTCTTAAAGGGCCAGACCAAAATAACTAATTGGACGCGGGAATAGGAGGAGTGTCGCCTCAGTGTTGGGGATGTTTGAGGAGAGGGTGATGGCTTGAAATGTTTATGCATCTGCCGCCCCCCTTCCCACAGGCAACATGTTCCCCGTGTATTTCTCTGGGAAGGGAGTTGATGCTCATTAAACAATGCCACAAGCATTCTTGTGAATAATGGTATTATTATTACAGTACACAGTACGTCTAATTGACCATTAAAAAAAGTTTCAGTATTGCCACCATTTGTAGCTTAATCATGAAAAATTATACGAGATTTGAAAGCACTTATGATTCGAAGACAAGAGGGTTAGGTGTATAATGTAAGTGCTAGTAACCACAAGCTTGACCAGGGTACATTAAACTCTGCTCACTGCACAACTAGCCTAATTTAGAAATCCCCCCTGCAGAAAATCAAGCAATATAGTAGGTAGGCCTAACCCAAATACAGTAATATGCCATTTTGTGACAAATGTGCATTATTATTAGGCTACTAATGTGTTATTATTATGTTTTGAGTGCATTGTCTTATTAACAACTGTTTTCTAGCATTGTACAAAAGTTAGCCTGCATTATAATGAACATTCCATGTTAGCATGCTCATTAAGTTTCAAGCACAAAGCATAGACGTGTTATCCTTCCTGTCGTGAGGTTATAGGCTTTATACGTTTTGGATCTTTTGGGAGAGGAACGGCTTCAAGAAAAACCTTAACCTTTAACCTTTTTTCTGCCCATCAGTTATCGGTGATTTATTATTATTATTATTTTTAAGTAGTTATACTATTATCTATTCTAGCCGTATAGGAAGCTAATGAGACAACCTGGGAATGATTAGGAGAGAAATAGTGAATTTTAGGACAGTGTCGAATTGCACTATAATGCGCCATAAAATGTCATAGAATAGCATGCTGATAAATATGACGCGTGACAATACTTTGTGATATGTTGAGCTCGCAGGTAAAGAGACGCGACACAGAAGAGTTGTCACGCTCTCATTCTCTCCCCTTCGTTAATGATGTGAATAATAAATTCTGATGATGCAAGGGCTATACCATGTAAGAGGGTAGATCATAGAATGAAAAAGGGGTACGTTCGACAGCAACGAGGAGCAGGTAGGTTGTGTGTTGTATATCCATTGAGCAGAATGACTTCAGAATTTTACACTAACAAGTATGGTAGACCTAGAATATGCATGCATTAATCGTTCGTTAAATATTTTTCAAATCGGTTTAACGATAATCTTCGAAAATTGTTTTATGCAGCCTATAGCCTATACTATTCATCTGAAGTATGAAGATGTATGCTAATGGTTTCAATAATAGCCTATTGCAATTACAAATAAGTAATGTGTTTAACAGGAATTGTGTCTTTATGCTTAGGCCTACAGCGAAATGTTATTTGTATTTTCGTTTATTAAAATATAATATATTGAGAAATGTGTATTATATTTTTTATATATAAACGTTCATTGTTTATGGCGCACACAGACTATCCAAAAATGTAGAATCTTAGCCTATTAATTCAAAAAAGGGACACATTTTGCATGAAATAGGACAATATCCCGATATGAATATAGAATGCTTTTCCCAATTATTTTTTTCTAATAAAAATAAATTCCACTGGCATGTTTACAAACTGCTGGAGAATTATTTTTATTATTATAGTATTTTATTCTGCACATTAACACCGTGCTCTCTGCAGAGTGATAGACAGATTTACAAATCAGAGGTGGCAATTCTGAACTTATTCCCACACCCCTCACGGCGCGTGTCAACAAAATCAATTATTATCTATTTCAAACCCGAAATATATTGACAATGCCCAATGTCGCTGTTATTTAGTAGTTTTATAAATAATCGATTGAAATGGTAAATGCATTTCTTACATGAACCATTAACAGAATCGAGCCTTTGCAGAAACATCGTACTGTTCGTGCTAACACCATATGGTGACATTCGTGTGGGGACGAAACCAGGCCAAATAACATTAGAGTTATACAACTGCACGAGATTCGATTAGCTTAGATGGAAACCCGCCGTCTTGGGTGTCATTCAGCAATATTGATGGGGATGTGTTCTTATTAAACAAGGGATACTTCATTTGAAGGGCTCAATTGAATCCAACCAACATTATACAATTGCAGAGTGGTTTTAGCTGCAAATATCATGAGGTACAGACTTCCCCCACATGCGTCAATTTAGGCCTTCATTAATTTTCCTCTTTCAAAAAAACATCATCAGTAGGCCTATCACACTAACAATGTGTTGCTTCATCTCATGATTTGAAGGATATAGCCGAGCTCAAATCCTTCTCAGTTAAGCCTACCCAGGCTTAGGCCATCCATCGCATTTCTTTAACAACACGACAATTACAGCCTGATAACTATAAAGCAATGTCTTGTTACTGATCAACAATTTTAACATTTTAAATGTTTCTATTTGGTTGCAGCGATGTCTCTCAAACAACGAGTTCGTCTTCACATGCTGTGATATTTTATGTCGAAGTGGAAAATCTTTCAAATCTTTTACAATTGCAGTATAACCTTAGGTATGCTTACATTTACAGGATAACTTGGAAATGGAGACGAACCCACCCAACCATGCTTACCGATGTGTCAACTATTAGGCTATGTCGTCTCGATGTAAAATAGTTAATTTTGTACTAACAGACAATTCAGGGTGTAGGCCTATGCAGGACAAATACATCATGTAACGTTGCTGTGTTAATATCAGGCTTCTTTCAAAAATAGATAGTTGCACTCTATGCCAAGCAAGAACACAGCGGAGGGTCAACGAGCCATGGAGTGACGGAAAGAATGGGGTGTTATATTTCCCTCAAATGTAGCAAGCATTAATAGTTCTAAAGATAAGTCCACCGATATCTTTTTTTCCAAACTTGTTTCCTATGGTCTTTACGGTCTCAACCGGAGCAGTGCTAATTCGAAAGGTTTTCTTTGACTTAATTGAACCGTTAATTAGAAACAGAACACCTGACATCATAAATCATCAACTCGTAGGGGAGTTGCGTTTTATATTAGGCATAGCTCGATCTCGTCACTCCCCGGAGCCGGTCCCCTATACGTCACATATTGCTGCTCATGGCCACTCAATTTTCCTTGTARGGCCTACAGTGAAGATTTGTTGGGGCTGGCTATTGGAAAGCCGTATTCAGACTATCAAAATATCATCGCCAACTGGTCTTTGGAATAACTGCGGACATAAACAGTTGGTTTTGAATGTTGATTTTCTGATTCTTTAGGCTCCACTGTAGGGCTTTTTGGTGATGCTTTGCAGATGTTCGAGAAAATAAAGTACCCTGACCTGGTACTTCAATAAACTAAAACTGGAGAAGCACAGGCCTTGTTCCATCAAATCGTAAAATAAGCATAAATTATGCAGGTGCATTGATTTGTCCATTTACATTTTCTCTCTGTCCATGCTTTCAAACAAACTATTTGAGATTTATATTTCATCACCAATATCATTTGGCTTTACAATATAGTGAAACTTGGGACGCCCATGGCAATACAACTGTTGATGTGCCACATTTGGATGTCATTCAGGTAGCTTGGCGTATTATATTTATTCGTCACTCTTTCCATGTTCTTTACTGAATCCTGTTGCAAAACAAAACAGCTGTACTAACAGCGTAAATATAACATGATACAGGAACGCACATTTAACGTGGGCGCAATATAGAAGGTTACACGTATGAGTGATAAATGCTTACAGGGAAAGAGAGAGGGCTTGCTGAGTTGGCATCAGAAAACAATGAAGCAATAATATAGACGAAATAATGGTCAGGATATTGTGGGATTTCCTCTCCCCATTCAATCATTATTTTATAGGCATAGCAATTCATTACCAATATTGTAAAATGTAAACTGTAAATAGATTATTTATGTATTATTATCAACATGAAAAATAATGGTAGGCCTACTACTAAGAGTGCAGTCATTCACAACGTTCTGTCACTACTGGAATCACGATTACGACATTCCTTGACAAACCTGAGAAGAGAGCAAATTGCATAATTGTAGCCGATTTCCATCAAAATGGTAGTATACATTTAATATTTTTTGGGGGAAATGTAATCTAACATCATTATTGACTTCCCCTATTTTCTCTCCACTGCCAGAAATACGTTACACAAGCTTTATTGAACGTAGCGATCATTTCAAGCACCACTGCCTTTTCAAGAAAACAAATGCAGTCAATCGTCTGGGTAAATGTAGCCTAAGCTTTGAGTTGCTCGTGCGTTCTAACAATAATCAAGGGTAGCCTAGTACACAACACATCATAATCATACTTTGTCACCTCTGAATAGGAGAGAAAGTGACTGAGCACATAAATAATCCCCTGCKGTGTGTGTTTGTGAAAACTGGGAGTGAGAAAGAGGCTTGTGCGCGCGCGCGTACATGACAGGTTATGTGCATGCGCAATCTTGGAGATAAGACATTCTTCGTCTATTCTCTCTGTAGGCGGGTTTGAGTGAGTGGGTTTGACGCATATAGGGATGGAGAGAAGACCATTAACGCCGGGTTCAAGCCCCTCTCGCAAGCATCACTAACATAACAGCACTCGTAGCCTAGCCTACACGTCGGCCTTAAAGTGCTAAGGCTTTTATATCCCGCATTGCATTAGACAGTGTAATATTCCACCGTGTTTAGTACCTGTTGTTTTTTTTCTCCCGTCCGCCACTGGGTTGACAAATGTTTAGATTCCCAACAGGGTACCGCGGAGCCCCAAACGCGCAGGGCCAAACGGCTTCGCACCCTGTCACCTCTGCACAGTTCATTTTCTCTTGCAGGTCAGAGCTTGAAACCCCCCCGGGAGCGGTGTTGTTCGACATCTAATGCTCCATTGGGGTCCATTTTAAGATCATAAAGAGGGACGTAGGCGGCCAAGCGCCCGGCCAGAAGGGCTAAACGAGGATTACAGCGCACTAGTACACGTTTCTGCATCGTGGGCAATAATAGGCTTCATTAGCCTGTAATTATCAGAAACAATGTAAGCACCTTTTAAACGAACTGTAATGTCAAACACGACTAATAGAGAAGAGTGAGCTAAATGTTCTAACCCCTAACACTTTTAAATGAATTAACCATTATTTTGTAAATAGTTGAGTATAGGCCTAGTCTATTATTACTATTATTATATAATAATATTGTAAATACATCTGTTWAATTTTTTTTWTTTWWATGATGAATACGTCCATAGCTTTATACTATGGTTGTTCTTTCCTTTCCTTCCTTTTATCGATTAACTACATGTGGAATCACTGAAATCTAAAGTGGAGTATGGACATTGACCCCATTTCAGTATTCACTGTGCACTGTAACATATGGTCCTCACAATTACAGATTATTTTGTTTTTCAATTACAGACATACAGACACACACACACGATGGATGTTTGCCTGTGAACATGGCATCAGTAGACCGATACAGACAAAGAGAAGTGGGACAGATCAAAGGGAGGAACCACACTGTCCCGTCCCCCCCCGTCCCCCAAACGGATGCCGACTGATGAGAAAATATGGGGCGGTTGAGCCAAAGCCCCTTATTATTGGTAAAATGTGGGGTGAACAACCACAGTCTGATTCCATTTTCAAGGTTTGGCTTTCTCATGTACAATATTGCTCTTGGGAAGCAATATCAGCAGTGTATATACTGTATGGATAATGTACACTAATTCTGCATGTTGTCCATAATGATCATTTCCAATTGAACCAATAAATAAAAACATTGATATACCGAACTAGGTTCAATGAAAAAACTCTTATGACAAAGGGATCTTTGGAGTTCATCATTAATTATTATATTCACTGGCAATAAAGCTGTCATTCACAAATTGGATGTTATTAACCCCATGTTGACTGCACTGATTGTCAGTTGCTCTGGATAAGAGGGACTTAAATGGAAACATATTAAAGATTAAGCAGATGTGCCACTGTGTCGTGTGTTATGTACCTATTTCACACTAGAAAGCTTTATGAATACACTGAGCAATGCTCACAACCTCAGCACAGGAGCAGACTCATAACTCAAAGAGTTCAGATTGGTCAATTGACCCCAACATGCTAAAATAAAGACTACCTGAGCTCATGGACAAAGGGTCACATAATGATGTTTAGTAAAAAAGCGACATATTGAGGTTTTACTGTTTTGGCGAAACTCTACATTTTCAAGAATTTCAAGGTTCATGGTTAGGATTAAAGTTTGGATTATGAGCCCAAAACCCAAAGTTGTTAAAGGATAAGGTTAGGCTGACTCAAATATTCGTGACAAAGTAATATTGAACATACACAGCCTCCAGAATAACATTGCATAATATATATATATATATATATATATATATATATATATTAATTCATAGCTGTTAGAAGTCATTATGTAAAAAAAAAATTTGCAAAGAAAACAAACTAGAAGGACAGGGAAACGTTGAAGCTAGTTGTGATAATGAATTATGCTGTGTAGTATTACTACTTAGAGATTTATGACCCATGGAACTATGAATACAAATAAACAGCCAGAAAGTCACTCTTAAAACAATAATCCAGAAAGTCACTCAATACAAACATTTGAATGAAAGCTCACATGAAAATCGTCCGTAGTTCCATGACTATACTAACACACACCACCTAGACAAAACCAAACAACAATKTGTGTACATTTCAGTGACATCTGTTATTTTTGTTCGATGAGAATGAATTTGGACTGAACTAGGACTCATAATCAGTGGCGTAGTTCATATCTTTGTGAATGAAGATGAATGCCTCCGTGAGTAGGCTACACTGTACCATGGGAGTCGTCAACAAATGAATCATTTGCAATTCTATCCACGGCCACTTGGACATCTAGMAGGTCCCAATGCACGTTTTGAGGTAATGAGGGCGCATCGGTGCAATGTTTTATGAGCAGAGTGTCGTAGTTCTCGAAAAGGGAGAGAGAAAAAAAAGGAATATCTGAAGCCACCTCTCCAGAGAGGTATAGTTTCTTGAGATGGTGTGGCGCCACGACCTGAAGCAGCTCCCCCCCCCCCTCCTCACATCAGGATTTCATTAAGCCGTGAGCAGCCCCTGCCGTCTCCCGGCTTTCTCCTGCGCCACTTTGCTCCCAAACCAAATGAGGAAATAGCTCGTCTGGCCGCTGACAGACCCCGGGTTTGGCCGTAAAGATAAATGACCCAAAGTATTTAAGTTTAACACTTTGACAAAACCCACCTGATCTGGGGGATTAATGCAACAAAAAATCCATCTGCGAGAATGACTCGGAGGAGAGTAATGGCCAGGCGCTGGGAAGGTCAAACAATATTTAGGATAAGTACATATCCAGCGTTGAGACTTGGACTTTCCCAAGACTTATCTCATAGACTTGTACATATGTGAATGTGCACGCACACTGATGTGGTCCAAATATTAAGCACAGTATACTACTTTCTCCAGCATTATTACCACATAAGCATAAACAGTGCCATTTATAACCTGTTATAGCAAGACTGTGACTGAAATGATGTCAATAAACTCATCTTGATAAACATATGGATCATATGAGATCWGTCATTAAAGATAGCAATGCTGAAAGAGGTCAAAGGTCAATGTAAGACATTAGTCCAGCTGTTCAAAGTATCCCATCCAATGCAATTTTAGTGAGTCAAAACTGTAATACCTCCTGGTTTTCGGTTTAGGCTCGCCAGGAAGTAAGTCATCTTCCGTGGAGAGAGATGCTTAAGGCTAGCTCTCCGAAAGAAAGACAAAAAAACACATTCAATGCTGGGAAGTCATCTTCCGTGGACAGTGAAACATCTTTCATTTGACCTTGCGAGACTGAGCACTACTAAGTGTCTTCATCCAAAACAAAGGGTTACTCTGCAGCCTACCTGGCCAGGCGTAATGTAACACAGGACACCAGAGGGCTAATATGCCACCTAGAGTGATGCAYCAACATAAGTGAAAAACAACCTGCTAGAGCCTTTAAACACCATTTAAAGCTAAGAGATAATGCGCTATGAGCCACTGGGAAGTCAATGGGGGTGTTATCTTCATGTGTGCAAATTCATTACTGGAAATGACCTATTAATAACAACACTGGTTTAACCCCAGAACAGAAGCACAAGGTAGAATAGTTTTGGATTCTGTAAAAATGCCCGATTGATGCCTCCAGTTTTCAAAATAAAAGGCATGTGTATGAGGTTATGTTAACAATGCCACTGCATAAACACTTCTAAGGCAGTTTTGATTTAATTCCAGCCTACTTATACTGTATATCACAGACAAGACTAACTGGCTTTCACATCAATGTTTGCTTCTCATTTTTGAACATGAACAAGCTCCCCTTTTGTCTTTTATTCTACTCCGGCTCCATCTAAAATGGACAGGAAGACCAGGACAGAAAGAGATGGGAAAAAAGATGTCGGGCAACATAAATAATAAGGGAGTGAAAATACTGAGRAAGGTCTTGGCCCAAGCTCCCCATAACTTACTCTGTTACCGGGGATCATAAATATTAGAAATAAGCTCACACTCAGTCCAAATCATAAGAAACGATTCCTCAGAGGATGCTGTGCATGTCTTCCCACAGGCGAGAGACCGGTCCTTGGRCCCAAAATAGCCTTCAGTCCAAGCGTTGCCCTGTTCCCAGGTAACAAATAGAGAAATATGTTCTAGTGGAAAGTCTAGGTTTCTAATTMGTTTTGCTGACAGCCCTCCCTAACCTAGTGGTATTTTCTCCTTGCRCTGTTTTGTTCAGATTTCCTGGACACCGTAAGTTATTTTGGAGGAGAGAAAAGATAAATATAAAAGGACGACAGTGCACATGAGAATTGTAAATTCCCATGCAGTTAAGCAATCAACAAGGAGGAGGATACTTGTTCAAATATTTGGGATTACAGTAAAAGCTATGGCTAATGATGAGCTGCTAGAGTGGATTGTGGTATTTGGAAATTGGATTCTTTGGAGCGTGATTATTGTGTTTTTACGGTTATTGTAGCATTTATACAATATATGAATATTTATTAATATTACTAGTCATGGATTTCTCCCCAATGTACACTAGATAGACCACCTACAAGTGTAGTGGCTACACTTTTACCACAAGACAGACATTATTACGTTACCTGAATGTTGTAAAGATGGATGTTTATTTATTTTGCAACTCTGGATTTTTTAAATTTAGAATCCTTACTATGCCAAACATGTATACGATTTTCCTTGTTTCTTTCAGCTTGTGTCATACTAACTTATCTTTCATCCACACTCATAACTAGTATTTGGTTAGTAGTTAGCATCCAGCCAACCCATCACGAGTCAACATGAGTTGTGCATATGTCTTTTCCTAAATGTTTCATTCTCCTGAGTTGAAAGAAGGAAACACATTTTTTACAAACATGACAACGTAAAAGGGTCCTTATCCTTGATTGGGTCTGCAGCCAAGCCTAGTTGTTTCCACTCACTTTTTACTTGTTATGCAGGGTGCCAATGAAACCAAAGCAGCATCCAAGTCTGCAGGCAGGACAACTTTTAATTGCAAACAATTTATATACAATCGGTTTGTCTTGCAAAAGTAAAGGTAGGGGAAAACATTGTGGCAGTATTGTCCTGAAGCACCGTGCCTATTTTTGTAAGTCAGACAGTATTTAGAGTTCTGGACGGAAATCACAAACTGTCACAGCACAGCAGCGTTTTTTACTTCCAAATCTTGACACTCTGTGCTCAAGGGCTGTGATATACCCGTCAGTGACCACACTCACCATAAGGAGGCTGAGAGAATACACGCAATGTAGATTATCAGGACAAAAGCCCATCAGCTTGTCAAGGGATGCAGCCAGTATTGTATCCACATGTATTGAACACAGAGCTGTCAACGCGTCTGACGGTCCCATTCATCACCTACAAAGCCAGCCCTGTCAGAGCCACAATGCGCCCCATCTATCCCTGCCCTAAGTGACAACTCTGAGATGAGCATTAGGGCAGCGGAGTATGTATTCAAATGATTTGTTTTTCCTCTTTGCACAAGGCAATTTCCTCAAGGCACTCAGCCTAGGGGAATCATCAGAGTGAAACCTTATAGTAAAGTAGTCATTTGGCTCTTATATTTGACCTGGTATCTAACCGACCAATATAGTATGAGATTTATATATTCTTTGCATATTACAGGAGTTAAATTTCTTAGAACAACTAATTAGTAGTATTATTCCGTTCCTGTGTAAGTGTTGGAGGACAGATTATCCAAAGTGTTTAACCAGAGATTTGTGTGTGTGAGTGTATTTGTGTAAATACAGTGGGGTGCATAATTATTGGCACCCTTGATAAAGATGAGCAAAAAATTAATAATACAAATACTGAGATATATTGCATGCAAAAAAAAAWGGAAAATTATTATATTTTATACTAATACAATTGCTCAGAGAAAGAGATTTAGTTGAACAAGTTTGAAAAAAAACCTTTAAAATATGGGGTAAAAATTATTGCCACCCCTGTTTTCAGTACTCCGGCGTCCTATCCTTGCGAGGATAATGACACTGAGCCCTTTTCTAAAATCTTTTATGATATTGAAGAACACATTGGGAGGGATCTTAGACCATTCATTCATACAGAATATTTCCAGATTCTTGATGTCCTTGGTCTGCATTTATGAACTGCTTTATTCAATTCAAACCACAGGTTTTCAATGGGGTCCGGAGACTGAGATGGCCATTGCAAAATGTTGATTTTGTGGTCAATTAACTATTTCTTTATGGATTTTAATGTGTGCTTGGGGGTATTGTCTTGCTGGAAGATCCACTTATGGCCTTTGTCTCAGCCTCCTGGCAGAGGCAACCAGGTTTTTGGCTAAAATGTCCTGGTACTTTGTAAACTTCATGATGCTGTTGACCTTAATAAGGGTCCCAGAACCAGTGGATGCAAAATATTCTCATAACATCAAAGATGCACTACCATATTCACAGTAGGTACGAGGTACAACTTTCTGGTTTTAAATGTCTAAGAGGACGTAATCAATATTTTCAATAACAGAAGTATTAAAAAAATGGTATGGCAAAGAGCCCCAATGATAAGGTTCCAGTGTAACGGCAGCCTTCCTCCTCTTCAAGAGAAGAGAAGGTGTAGCAGGGATCGGACCAACACGCAGCGTAGCCAGTGCTCAACATGTTTAATTACGAATAACGTGAACACTTACAACAATACAAAATAACAAAAATGTGGCAAACCGATACAGCCCTATCTGGTGCAGAGAAAACACAAAGACAGGAAACAACCACCCACAAAATCCCAACACACAACAAGCCACCTAAATATGATTCCCAATCAGAGACAACACAAAACACCTGCCTCTGATTGGGAACCATATTAGGCCAAACATAGAAACAGACAAACTAGACACACAACATAGAATGCCCACCCAGCTCACGTCCTGACCAACACTAAAACAAGCAAAACACACAAGAACTATGGTCAGAACGTGACATCCAGATAGTTCCATTCGCTTTGATTCATCCCTTTAAATAACAGAACAAATTACATTGCTCTTATTGCTATAAAATACTTTTCTGCATATGCTTCTGTTTTTCGACGCCAAACCCACCACTGGTGTGCATGGCCAAAGAGCTCTATTTTCATGTCATCAGACCGTAGCACCGCCTGGAGTTTCATAAATGGCATTGGCACTTGCAACCGGTGCTATGGTCATATGACATGAAAATAGAGCTCACCATTAGTGCAGACGTAGGATATCAAGGATCTGAAAAGGTTCTGTACGGCGGAATGATCTAAGATCCCTCCCAATGTGATCTCCTTTGTCACAAAACATTTTAGAAATGGCTCAGTGCCGTTATCCTCACAAGGCGAGGTATTGAAAGGTATTGAAAACAGRGGTGTCAATAATTTTGACCCCTACCTTTTAGAGAGAAAAAAATATTACTTGCGTAACAAAATCTCTTTCTCTGAGCAATTGTATTAGTATAAAATTACGTTCGACCCACATTTTTTTTAACATACAATATGTGACTAATTTCAGGAAACTAGGCGTATGTCGCACATCACTACTTCACAGGAGCTGTATTTGTCAAAATTAGTTTTTTTGTTTGGGGGGGGGGACAAAAATGCCTCCTGGAACATGTGAACTTTCATGTGCCTTAATAAAAAAACTTGTATTCCATCCATAAATACGAATAAAATTGTTAATTACGAGCCTAGTTGGTTTAGCCACGGAAAAAGCCAGGAACCTTCCCGCTAGCCATGATTGGCTGAGATAATGGGTGGGCTGGACATGCCGGGAGATGAGTTTGGGTTGGTCTGCCATGTAGCCTGCTTCTGTCTATAACGTGAGCTGTTCAGAATGTGTTGCCAGTCTTTTCTACCGTGCCGTTTTTGAAAGATATAACGTTAGCCATCGAGAACTACAACAGTTTTACTGTTACTTTTTTAACAACATGGATGCCCTGAATTTAGCAGGCGCTATCGACAGATCAGTTGGAAAAAGTGAAACCTGCACTTTCCATGGTCAGTGTGAACCGGAGTGACTTGACACAACACTGGCCAAACAAGATGTAGATACAAACAAAACAAAGTTAAATGGTTCCAGTCTGCCGTGAAGCGTTCATCCATGTATACGGGTAAGAGTCTAGCTACAAGTTAGAATCTTAGTCTAATTTTCAAATAGTCAGAAAGTCGTTTTTGTTGCAAGTTAAAGCATACTGTTAGTTAGCTAGCAAACGTTAGCTTGCTGGCTCGCTAGCTAACTTTGTGTGTATGATCTGTGTTGTAATATTATTAGAATCAGAAATACATTAGCATTGATAGTTATAAGTATTTGTATTGGTAGTAGTATGAGTTGGGATTATTCTGGTTCATTGTTTAGCTAGATAGCTACCTAGTGAGCTACATATCTAAACATAAGTGAGCTACATATCTAAACATAAGAGTCCACTTCACCCGGATTATTACATGACCCTTCAAATTAGCCAGGTGTGTCTGGGGGTGATTGCGGACATCTATTGTATTTCATGAACATGTGTACATGTCCAGACAATAGTGACCTATCCACTTAGCTAGATGTGACTGGGGGGGGGGGGTGGTTACAGCATTTCCTTCACATGACCCATCAATTTAGACAAGTGTGTTTGGCACGCCCTGGCCATAGAGAGGTTTTTATTCTCTATTTTGGGTTAGGCCGGGGTGTGACTAGGGTGGGCATTCTAGTTTCTTTATTTCTATGTTTTCTATTTCTTTGTTTTTGGCCGAGTGTKGTTCCCAATCAGAGGCAGCTGTCTATCGTTGTCTCTGATTGGGAATCATACTTAGGCAGTCCTTTTTCCCTCCTTCAGTGGGATCTTGTCTTTGTTTTGAGTGCATGTAGTTTGCACCTGTCTCTTATACACATCTAGATGTGTATAAGAGACAGAAACAGAAGATCCCACCACCAACGGACCAAGCAGCGTGGTCAGGAGGACTGGACCTGGGAGGAAATCCTGGATGGAGCAGGACCCTGGACAAGGGCTGGGGAGTATCGCCGTCCGAAGGAGGAGATAGAGGCAGCGAAAGCGGAACGGCGACATTACGATGAGTTAGCTCAACGTAGCAAGCACGAGAGGCAGCCCCCAATTTTTTTTTGGGGGGGGGACACGGGGAGATTGGTGGAGTCAGGGTTCAGACCTGAGCCAACTCCCCATGCTTACCGTGGGGAGCGTGTGACTGGTCAGGCACCGTGTTATGCAGGGATGCGCACAGTGTTCCCAGTGAGCAGCCACAGCCCGGTGCGCTCTGTGAGAGCTTCCCGCAGTTGCCGTGCTAGAGTGGGCATTCAGCCAGGACGGTTTGTGCCGGCTCAACGCTCATGGACTCCGGTCCGTCTCTTTGGCCCAGGATATCCTGCGCCAGCTCTATGCACGGTATCCCCAGTTCGCCAGCATAGCCCAGTGTGGCCTGTTCCAGCTCTCCGCACTTGCCGGGCTACCTGGGGTATTCAGCCAGKACGAGTTGTGTTAGCACTGTGCTCCAGACCTTCGGTGCACCTCCACGGTCCAGTGTGTCCTGCGCTGGCTCTACGCACTATGCCTCCAATGCGCTGTCATAGCCCAGTGCGTCCTGTGCCAGCTCTCCACACTCACTGAGCTAAAGTGAGTATCCAGCTAGGATGTGTTGTGGTAGCTCCACTCACTAGGCTGCCAGTACGTCTCCTCAGTCCGGTGAGACCTGTTCCGGCGCCACGTACTAAGCCTGCAGCGACGGTCCCCAGTCCGGGGCCTGCAGCGACGGTCCCCAGTCCGGGGCCTGCAGCGACGGTCCCCGGTCCGGAGCCTCCGGCGATGATCTGCGGCCCAGTTCCTCCAGTGAAGGTCCATGCACCAGAGCCGCCAACAAAGCGGAGGGATCTGYGGGCGGAGGGTGGTCTACGTCCCGCACCGGAGCCGCCGCCGTAAGGGATGCCCACCCGGACCCTCCCCTTTAGAGTCAGGTTTTGCGGCCGGAGTCCGCACCTTTGGGGGGGATACTGTCACGCCCTGGCCATAGAGAGGTTTTTATTCTCTATTTTGGGTTAGGCCAAGGTGTGACTTGGGTGGGCATTCTAGTTTCTTTATTTCTATGTTTTCTATTTCTTTGTTTTTGGCCGAGTGTGGTTCCCAATCAGAGGCAGCTGTCTATCGTTGTCTCTGATTGGGAATCATACTTAGGCAGTCCTTTTTCCCTCCTTCAGTGGGATCTTGTCTTTGTTTTGAGTGCATGTAGTTTGCACGACGAAGCTGTTCGGTCGTTGTATTGTTTATTGTTTATTGTTTTTGGTGTACATTTAAAATAAAGAAGAATGTACGCCTACAACGCTGCACCTTGGTCTCATTCCGACGACAAACATTACAGTGTTGGGTAAGCATCATCTAATAATGATCAAATATTTACAAAATATTTTTATCTGAACACTTTCTGTTTTGAGATTGTAACCACTTCACTGTACTCAACCACTTCACTGTTTACACCTTCTGTATCCAGTGCATGTGACAAATAAACTTAGATTTTATTTGGTATAGCGTGTGTTTACCACATGGCCTCACGTGAATCCTTAAAGAGATGGGTGGGGCTTAAGAGGGTKTGAACGATGCTGAATGGGTGTAGATGAAGAAGAGCTCTCCAGTAGGTGTATCAAAACATTCAAGGGCAAAATTCTCAAAAGTGGTATTACAAGTTTATCAACTTTCAAAGCAGAATTACTTTCCCATTGTTCCTTAACTGCAGTGTATGATATACCATTTTCTAGGTCTGAGTCTGTACTTTTATCAATGTAAAAAACACAATTTCATATTTTGCTACATAAGACCGAATCGAGACGGTCGATCACAAATAGCTCATTATTTAAATTATTTATTTTATACAGTAATTTTTGCTTATCTTTATCAAGGGTTTCAATCATTTTGGACCCTACTGTATATGTGTGTGTGTGTATGGATTTGCGTGTGCATTTGTGTGTGATGTGTGTTTGTGTGTGAGGATGAGCATGCGTGTTCGTGTGAGTATCTGTGTGGGTGGCCTGAGTCAGCAGACTAGTGGTAATTACAGTGAGGCCTGCTAGTTGAGGGCTGTGCAGCACTGCAGAAAGCTGACAGGGGAGCATAATTTCCCCTGTAACGCAGGACCAGAGAAAGTAATAAAGCTACTCAATAGAGGACAATAAAGGAGAGCCATGTCACATTTTCAGAGTACTGCAAACATGTAACCTGTTTACGCTGTACAAACAGTAGCAAACTAATAAAATGACTCACGCTAGTGAGTTGAAGCAATCGAATCTGTGCCTTYGTAAATGATGTCTCGGTCGTACACATTACTGCTTATTAAGAAACGTTGGGGTTTTTAAATGTCTTTCAGAGGACGTAATCAGCATTTTCAATAACGGATGTATAAAAAATGTATGCGTCAAAGAGGTATGGCAAAGAGCTCCAATGATAAGGTTACAGAAAGTTCCATTCGCTTTGATTCATCCCTTTAAATCACAGAACAAATTACATTGTTCTTATTGCTTGACGACTTTTAGGTATCATTCAGGTGATTGCTCATGAATCTAAATCGTAAAAAACTCTCCTGAGCTAATGTCATACTGTAATATAGACCACATCCAAAGCATTGGTTAGGTATAAATTGACAGATAGAGAGATATCTTCATCATCTATAGTTAATAATACATTTTTAAGCCTAGAAGTAGCAGCAAATCACTTTTGTATGAATAACTCAATGAACTTTTCTTCCACATTTGCGGAAGAAGACATTAACAGGATTAACATTTTGGTATTACGGTTTAGTGAACATCCTAAATTGACCAGAGGATGAAGGTATCTGGTAGACACCTCCATCTCTCCTATGTTGCATCCTCCTCTTGGTAAGAGTAGTGCTATGCTAACCACAGGCACGCAACTCTCTGCATGGGCCAACACTGGCGCTCATTTGGAAGTCGGTGTGCTTGTCCCTGGTGTGCTTGTCCCTGGTGTGCTTGTCCCTTGTGTGCGACGTCCCCGCTCTAGCCCCTCGTGGTTTTATTTTTAATTAACCTCTGAAAGATACTCTGTTGTTGCTTCCTGTGTCCATGTCAGCAGGGTTAATGATTTTACGAGCTCGGTGAGAAACGGCATATGACAGATCAATGCACCTCTATTTCCCGCACCTCGTGCTCTGTCTCACTAGCCGGGGCTGCAGTGAAAGGACTGCCTGGCCATACTCCCTGTCCACTTGCTCCCTTGTTACCAATATATACACTCGCACACTTGCACGCATGCACAAACCAATTTCACCSCTTACTTGGGAAAGCACTTGTAAGTTAAGCTTCCTTGGACACATAAGAGATTATGTAAAACGGCCAATATGCTCTTAAATTATCCTGTTGATGACACACCAATGAAGGCAGGGTGTAATTGGTATTAGTCACTATTCTTCATTCTTCCTGACTGTGCCAAATGTTTCATTCAGGCAGTTTTGAAATGTATTAGTATTTGCCAAACTATTGCATCAGCACTGCACCATAACAATTGCATAAATTAAAGTGGATTTGCTTATAAGGGATACTACAAAGTCAGAACTGCAGTATACTGTAAAACAACAGCAGATTTGTCTAGATTCAGGAATTCAGGGCCCATTCATGGAGGTGTCTCTCAGGATGACTCATTGATCACAGAAGCCCGGGGCCTACTCAATACTTCAGCTTGTGTATTGGAACTTGGAAATTATTTCAGCTTTAACATGACAGCTTATTGATGTTGTGTCAGACTGTGACACGCTTATATATGTYCCTACGGCGAAACCCTGGGAGGGAGGCATCTTCACCCTCCTTAAGTTAGACAAAGCTTTTCTGAATCCGTCACGGTCCTGCACTTTTATTTTGTACTCTCCTATTTTGTACTCTCCAACAACAACAAAAATATTTTTTGTTGTTGGCGCAATTGTGTCCATTTGTCAGGTTGTTTTAGCTAGCTAGCTTTATTCAGTTCAAGGGATGCGAGTGCCAAATTAAGTAGATGCGGCCAAATGTGCACAGTTTACCCGAAGCAATATCCACACAACATGTTTAGGAAAAACGCATGCGCAAAATATGAAATTGGCTCAATGTAACAAATGAAGCTACAGTTGAAGTCGGAAGTTTACATACACCTTAGCTAAATACATTTAAACTCAGTTTTTCACAATTTCTGACATTTAATCCWWGAAAAAATTCCCTGTTTTAGGTCAGTTAGGATCACAACTTTATTTTAAGATTGTGAAATGTCAGAAAAATAGTAGAGAGAATGATTTATTTCAGCTTTTATTTCTTTCACCACATTCCCAGTGGGTCAGAAGTTTACATACACTCAATTAGTATTGCCTTTAAAATGTTTAACTTGGGTCAAACGTTTTGGGTAGCCTTCCACAAGTTTCCCACAATAAGTTGGGTGAATTTGGGGCCATTCCTCCTGACAGAGCTGGTGTAACTGAGTCAGGTTTGTAGGCCTCCTTGCTCGCACATACTTTTTCAGTTCTGCCCACAAATGTTCTATTGGATTGAGGTCAGGGCTTTGTGATGGCCACTCCAATACCTTGACTTTGTTGTCCTTAAGCCATTTTGCCACAACTTTGGAAGTATGCTTGTGGTCATTGTCCATTTGGAAGACCCATTTGCGACCAAGCTTTAACTTCCTGACTGATGTCTTGAGATGTTGCTTCAATATATCCACATAGATTATGTAGATGATGCCATCTATTTTGTGAAGGGCACCAGTCCCTCCTGCAGCAAAGCACCCCCACAACATGATGCTGCCACCCCGTGCTTCATGGTTGGCATGGTGTTCTTCGGCTTGCAAGCCTCGCCCTTTTTCCTCCAAACATAACGATGGTCATTATGGCCAAACAGTTCTATTTTTGTTTCATTTACATTTACATTTACATTTAAGTCAGTTACAGACGCTCTTATCCAGAGCGACTTACAAGTTGTGCATTCACCTTATGATGTCCAGGGAACAACCACTTTACAATAGTGCATCTAACTCTAAGGGGGGGGGGGGGGGGTTAGAAGGATTACTTTATCCTATCCTAGGTATTCCTTAAAGAGGTGGGGTTTCAGGTGTCTCCGGAAGGTGGTGATTGATTCCGCTGACCTGGCGTCGTGGAGTTTGTTCCACCATTGGGGTGCCAGAGCAGCGAACAGTTTTGACTGGGCTGAGCGGGAGCTGTACTTCCTCAGAGGTAGGGAGGCGAGCAGCCAGAGGTGATGAACGCAGTGCCCTTGTTTGGGTGTAGGCCTGATCAGAGCCTGAAGGTACGAAGGTGCCGTTCCCCTCACAGCTCCGTAGGCAAGCACCATGGTCTTGTAGCGGATGCGAGCTTCAACTGGAAGCCAGTGGAGAGAGCGGAGGAGCGGGGTGACGTGAGAGAACTTGGGAAGGTTGAACACCAGACGGGCTGCGGCGTTCTGGATGTTTCATCAGACCAGAGGACATTTCTCCAAAAGTACGATCTTTGTTCCCATGTGCAGTTGCAAACCGTAGTCTAACTTTTTTATGCTGGTTTTGGAGCAGTGGCTTCTTCCTTGCTGAGCGGCCTTTCAGATTATGTCGATATAGGACTTGTTTTACTGTGGATATAGATACTTTTGTAACAGTTTCCTCCAGCATCTTCATAAAGTCCTTAGCTGTTGTTCTGGGATTGATTTGCACTTTCCCCACCAAAGTACGTTCATCTCTAGGAGACAGAACGTGTCTCCTTCCTGAGCGGTATGATGGCTGCGTGGTCCCATGGTGTTTATAATTGCGTACTATTGTTTGGACAGATGAACGTGGTACCTTCAGGCATTTGGAAATTGCTCCCAAGATGAACAGACTTGTGGAGGTCTACAATTTTTCTTCTGAGGTCTTGCTATTTCTTTTGATTTTCCCATGATGTCAAGCAAAGAGACACTGAGTTTGAAGGTAGGCCTTGAAATACATCACAGGTACACCTACAATTGACTCAAATTATGTCAATTACCCTATCAGAAGCTTCTAAAGTCTGGAATTTTCGAAGCTGTTTAAAGCACATCAACTTAGTGTATGTAAACTTCTGACCCACTGGAATTGTGATACAGTGAATGATAAGTGAAATAATCTGTCTGTAAACAATTGTTGGAAAAATTACTTGTGTCATGCACAAAGTAGATGTCCTAACCGACTTGTCAAAACTATAGTTTGTTAACAAGAAATGTGTGGAGTGGTTGAAAAACAAGTTTTAATGACTCCAACCTAAGTGTATGTAAACTTCCGACTTCAACTGTACTTCAAGCTAGGCAAAGCACCTGTTGACAGTGACTGGACTCAGGAACGGCGGCGGCGTCAATGATTTGAACGGTTGGAAAGGAAGTAATGAATACCATTGCACCTTAGATGAGAATCAGAGATTTTGAGCACAAAAACCACCAGAATCACTGAGAATCATTATTTGGCTTTTTATAACAGTTTTTTTTTTAAAATTAGATTGTTACAGGGTAACCCCTGCCTACCCTGACTGCACATCACTGGACACAACAGTAAAGGCTTTGCTCGTAGCAGAACTCGCATAAGCGAAGTGAACGTCTGTGCTCGCATACTCACCTTAAATAAAACCTTAAATTGTCCCTCTTGAGACGCCATAGCAACAACATAGCCAGTATACACTTCTGCAAAATAGTAAGAATGAATCAAAGAAAAATCTGTAATTCATTTTGCCGTTGTTACAGAGGAGGTATTTTTACAGGTCAATTTGAAAACTAGTCGTCTCTTGTTGAATGACAACAAACACTGATTTGAAGGATCCCGTCCATAGTTCCCACTCCTACTAGGTGTAGTAATGTCGACCAATCACYGACGAAGGGGTTTAGAATTCGGCTACTGAACTTCGATTTGCCTCAAGACATTTTTTGGGGTGCACGACCACCCGAAAAAAAACCCAGCCGAAAGACCAAAACGAACGAAAATGTCACAAAATGTCAYCATATGTGCACAAACTGTTTCGATTGGGAAGAATAATGTAAGCTTAACAGTTAATAATCAATGTCTGGCCAACACATGGGCTTTAAAAATCTTTATAGTTACCCTGTAAGTAAGCATTCGCTTTCAAGTAATGTTGTAGGAAAAAAATGACTAATTCATCTTGATCTTGTCAGTATGGATGGGAATAATGTGAGATCCTATTAGCCAGTTTTAATGTACAGTGAAACAATATTGAATTTGTGCCAATTTAGATATTTCTTACAAGGTATTAGCTTACAATGGAGGCTGAGCAGTTCAGAGAAGCATACCAATACAAAAACACATTAATACAGTGGTCTAATCATTGATAAAGATGAAAGGAAAGTAGAACCAACTCATCACAAAGGATGGGGCCCCATTGAGCTCAGCTCAGCATGCTTCCCTGACTCCATCTGCGAGACACTTACTCTTTCAATCACAGAGTTTGGCCTTGCTTTCCCCTTGCCCCTGATATGTTACACAACCATCGCAGAAGATGGAGTGGACATCCATAATCATACCCTGACTACACATACACAGACACATGCACACATCAACCCTTCACAAGCTGGTTTTTGGGAAACATCAAAAGTGACTGTAGGGAGTCTGAAACTTAAGAGCATGCAGCACGCCTTGGCCCGCAGGTATGCGGTGTATGGGCCTGAGGTATGAAGCCCATGCTGGGTCCCGCTCCCATTTGGATGTCTCTATCTGTGGAAACTTTTCTTTTTCAACCCGCGCATCCCCACCAGTCCAGTGGGCCTCCATATAGAGCTGCGGCCAGGATGTATCAATCAACCGCCCGCCAAGGGAATTACCTCATTGCACATTGGCAGCACTATCTAAGCAGGCTTTGAGATAAATACACGCTCTTTAAGTTACATGCTACTCCGTGAGAACCTCTGCTTTATCACCCCGGAGGCCGACAGGTTCGGCCTGTGTCCTTTTGCTTTGGTTTCTCTATCCACTTCTTCTGGCCTATCTCCATCCCCATGCGTTTGAGGACAACTTTATGAAATCAGAATATGTGGAATAAGTGGGTAGTGCCAAATGTTTATTTTTACAATAACAGTAACAATACATGGTCTGAAGTAACGACTTCAGTCCGTTAAACTCTTCGATTTCATCTAACAATGCTTCCCTCTTTCGTCGACTCATTGTCATACTGACGTTGAAACAATGACAATGCAGTCAATGGCAAGRTAGCTAAATTCARCTAGCCTTTCTTGCATAATGTGTCAGTGCTCACTTGAAAATGAATCCCAGCGGTGCCTCCAATGTTGTTAACCACTCTATAAGCTTATAAGGTCAAGTCAAACACACATTATTGTACTCACACATACTCAGAAATGAAGACAATGATATTGGCCTACTCACATAACTACACAACAGTGTGCTCACTCATAAACACACAAAGTTGCATGGTCAGGCTGATAAGATTACAGATTGTGCCTTTAAGTGGATATTTTAAATCTGGTTTTACTTTTGCCCCGTCATCCCTCAATCCTCCCCAGTGCCCATCAACTCCCTATGCACAGGAGTGATGGTTAAACTGGGTTTGATGTTATGCTGTCTGAAAATCATCTTTTACACATTCCAAAAGCCAAATGCAATTTGGACTGTCACCAGTGGTCCACATTTGAACATAGAGAAGTTGGCAATTCTGGCATTCACTTTAAGTATCCATGCCTTTGACTATTATGTGCCTGAGATAATAGTTATCTCTCAACTTTTCACCTGTACCACACTGCTGCTAACAGACGCAGAGGAATGGCAAAGATTCCATATCAAACGTTMCCTCCGCAATCTCTCACTCAGCTCATTGGAATGGTCTTAAATAAGCTTGCTCCCTTAAACAGATAGTTAAAGGATGGGAAAGCTGAAGGAAGCATCTTAACCCAATTACAAATGCCTGGAAGTCCTTTAAAGTGAAAGCGCAATTCCCTTTACACAAGCTGAACAAGACGCAAGTTCATAAATGACCCTCTCAAGTGCGCCGTTGAGGCTTTAAGCATGGGGATGAGGCTAAGAGAAAGGAAAATGGGATGACCCCGCGACCTCCCAACTCTTAACCCCTGCCCTGAGTCCTGGGCAACTCCCTGGGCGCTCCAACAAAAAGGCCCCGGTCGGACGGCCCATTTGGGCTTTGTCTCTGTGACCCACACACGCGTTGTCACTCCGGGTTCTCGCTGCTCGGCCTCATTATTCAACACACCTGGGGGAGGGGGAGGAGAGAGAGMGAGAACTGGGGATGGATGGGCTTGCTGATTAAAATGAAACACACCAGGCAAGAATTTCTTCCAGATTCTTATTATTCTTCATTCTTTTTTCTCTCGTTCCCTGCCTCCATGCACAGAAGATAGGAGAAGTAGCAGGCGAGTGAAAGATATGTTGACAAGGGGTGCTAAGTGGATTTGAGTTATGGGCAGTTGGGCGATGTGTTTGTTTAACCATCTGGTAGCAACTCCCTCAGTTTTGTGATGTAGTGCCTGTGGAGGGAAAAAGCCCAGTTCCTAATACATATGCGACTGATGGCATGATGGGTCGCACAAACGTGCAGCTGGGTTCATTGATTCATATTTCATCTCACGTTTAAATCAGAAAAAGATTGGAGCGCTGCATGAGTGACATCACCAGGGACCTCCAGAAAAATGTGTTAAAAAAACTAGAAGAAATGTGTTTCACGATAATTGGTTTCACATGAGTATGTATGCTACACCATATCTGATGAGCATTCAATCTTACATTTCAAGAATTTCAATGTATAGGGAAATTATGACCATCCCAGTACCACTTTACATAAAGTGGCACTAAAACCTATTAAAAGTGTAACTAGAGTGTAATATAATGCATGTACATATCTATGTTTGTAATTACACAAATTGAAATAGCAAACCAGTATCAAATATGTAAGTATGGTGTAACAATGTGTTGTAATTATTCAGACCACAGCAAATGTTTATATCATTTTAATGAGTAAGATACCAGAATGATGCATGATAAAACATAACAAAAACTTGCACACTGAGAAGTAGACAAACTAACATTTCAGTAATACAATGATCTCTTTTCACTAGACAACACTGTGTCAAAGACTATGTCAAATCGCAGTCATCATTTTCTAAGGCCCCTTATTGAATCAGCTGTGGGATGGGGATTCCATGTGGATAGGATTCTCTACGAGACGGCATTGTTCATTTTCAGCAATTACATGCAAAGTGCCTGTAACCGAATTAGGCCTCTCTTATTGAGGCGTTGACATCGAGTTCTGAAGCAATTACCCTGGCTTTTAATAAAGTGCCGACCCGAATTCACTTTTTAATCTCGCTCTTCTGAATTATTAAGCAGCTGTCCCGCCCCATCTTTTGATCACAGGTTTCCTGCTCACACAGAACTGATCGGAGGGAAGAGAAAAGGCCTTACAATAATATGGTGGAATTGGAGCCATAGTAATCGTAATGCAAAGCATTGTTCGATATATAGATACGGACGGAAACAATCTGTAAAATTAGAGATTAATAACTTATATTTATGTTATTTATWAWWWWTWTWTTTTTAAAGCTTTTTATTTGAAAAGGTTTGAGCAAGATTATATGTATWTGCGCTTCATTTGATGTAAAGGAGGACAATTCCAACTACTTGAAGGCAAAAAGCCGATCTAGATCGTTTCCTAATGTCCAATWCATGATATTCCATTCCGTCCATTCCCCACAGCAATGCCACCAGTCACGAAAACTAATAAAAGCTGGATCATGTTTTGAAATGGAAACAGTCACATTTTAGTGTTAACAAACATGAAACATCGACCCTCTGTAAAACCCAAACCGTTTGGATCAATAAAAGCCATTCTCTAACTGGGAAAACAAAGCCGAAGTCCTGATTTCTCTTTTAGCAACTTGGTCTTGTTTTTTTTCTATCCATCAGGAGAAATGYCAGGAGAACTGTAAACGTATAAAAGGTCAGCCCAGTACTAACAGACCAAACCAAATGCTTTAATTACGCACACTGTTCTCTATAGCAGAGGCCATTGACGCGCTCTGGCGCTGGAGATTACATTTGTTTTGTTTTCACACCATGTTGAGCCTCACACAACTTTAGCTCTGAATAGTGTCACCGGGAGAGATCTTTGAGCCGCTAGACGTCGTGTTTGTAGCTACTGTGCGGCAGCCATAAAATGTCTGGTGTCACCTGGCAAGCACCGACAAGAAAATCAATGTCCAAGGGTTGTGGTYGCTGGTTTTGATTTCAGACCAACTAGCTGGAACTTTGACCTTTTACACCTTTCTTTCCCTTTGTCATTACAGCTCTGACATATGAAGGTATAGAACATAGAAATATAACAAGATATATAGTATTTATAAGGGCTGTATCTAGTCTTCAAGATCTGTGTTTGACACAATCTATCTGTGACCTAAAATAAATCACATCATGGTAGACTTATTTCATACAACCGACAATAACTGTTGAACATAAGATCAGCAGTTACTTAGCCCAAATTCCGGATTCACCTTCCACTCATCTCCCCTGGGCTCTTTCAGTAATTTCGACCCAATTTTCGGGCTACCTAAAAGAAAACGCTGGGGCCTCCTGAGTGGCGCAGCAGTCTAAGGCGTCACTAAAGACCCTGGTTCGATCCCAGGCTGTGTCACAGCGGGACGGGACTGGCTGGGAGACCCATGAGGCGGCGCACAATTGACCCAGCGTCGTCTGGGTTAGGGGAGGGTTTGGCCGGCCGGGATGCTCTTGTCCCATCGCACTCTAGCAACTCCTTGTGGCGGGCCAGGCGCATGCACGCTGACAAGTCGCCAGTATGGTGTTTCCTCCGACACATTGGTGCGACTGGCTTCCGGGTTATATCACAAAATTACAAGAATACGCTGGCATTACAGAGGCAAGGGGGGGGGGGGGGGGGGGAGGCTCTGGATAACATAATAACAGCCTAACCACCAGCTCTGCTAGGGTGAGTAAAAAGGTCAGAGTGAGCTGTTCTCTCATTTGTGTCTGGAAGTACCTAGTAAGATACCCAACGTTAGCCAGTAAGCTTGGGTGCTTGACTACTGCTGTTAGGTCAGCTAGCTAACGTTACGTGTCTGATCTGTGTAGTAATATTATTCGTATCTCAGAGCCATTTGCTTTGCTAGTTATAGCCTAATGATAGCTAGCTAACATTGAACCTGGTTGGTAAGCTACTTGCAGATTCATGCAGGGTAGTAACGTCATGAGTTGGGATTATGGTTAATTGTTTAGCTAGCTAGCTACATTTCTTAACAAAAGACTCCACTATGCAAGTAACCATTTCAGAATGTTAATGATGTCACTGCGACAACTGTTGATAGACGTAGCAGGTAAATTCACTCTGGCTATCTACTCCGATTTTAGAGGACTCTCGTCTGAATGTGCCAGAGCGCAGAATAATTGACGAATTTACAAACGCTCAACACTCGTTGAACATGGCCGGTGTCAGTAAACATTGGCAAAAAAGTGTAAATTGTTGCCAGCAGCACAGTTGCAGTCACCAACGGTCTGGTTAACATAAAAACAGCCTTATCAGCTCTGCTAGGGCGAGTAAAATGGTCAGAGTGAGCTGTTCTCTCATTTGTGTCTGGAAGTAGCTAGCAAGCTAGCTAACGTTAGCCAGTTAGCTTGACTGCTGTTGTTAAGACAGAACGCTCATATCAACCCTTAAAGAGATGGGTGGGGTTAAAGCTGAAGAGGGTGTGAGTGATGCTGAATGGGTGTAGACAAAGAAGAGCTCTCCAGTAGGTATACTAAAACATTCAAAGACCATTTTATCAAAAGTGAGGTTACAAGTTTATCAACTTTCAAAGCAGAATTACTTTCCCATTGTTCCTCAACTGCAGTGTATGATATACCATTTTCTAGCTCTGAGTTTCTACTTTTATCCAATGTAAAAACACAATTTCAAATTTTGCTACATAAGACCGAATCGAGCCGGTTGGTCACAGATACCCCCCATGGCTATCCAACTCGATTGATTCTCAATTCACCGGGTGGACTGTCACGACTTCCGCCGAAGTCGGCGYCCCTCCTTGTTCGGCCGGCCTTCTAGCCATCGCCGCTCCGTTTTTCATTGTTCCATTTGGTTTGTCTTGTTTCCCGCACACCTGGTTTACATTCTAATTACACACTAATTACACTGCATATATTTATTCCTCTGTTCCCCCCCATGTCTTTGTGTGGAATTGTTTTGTTACATGTTTAGTGTTACGCGCCAGACTGGTTGTTTCCCCGGGTATCGTGTTTTGACCCGTAGTATGTTTATTGTCATACATTTGCATTATTGTGAGTGTTACCGCGCTTATTCACTTTTGACATTGGCTGGAGGTTTTTGACGCAGTTGCGTCTGTCTTTTGTGCTTCTGCCAAATAAAGTGCGCCTGATCACAACTCTCTGCTCTCCTGCACCTGACTTCTTACCAGTAGCGCACAACCTTGACATGGACAGGACAGTGGAGTCTGGGATATCGAGGGGAGTTTGCCTCTACATCAACTCCAACTGGTGTGCTAACTCCAGCAAGGTAGAAATGTCGACCCACTGTTCACCCATCTTGGAATACCTATCTCCCGAGGGAGTTTTCATCTGTTGTGACATTTGTATACATTCCCCACCAGGATAAGAAAATTAACAGGCACTTAAAATAACTGTACAAGGCTATAAACAAGCAAGAAAACCTACATCCAGAGGCTGCTCTTCTGGTTGCCGGTAATTTTAATTCCGCGACATTAAGACACGTAATGCCCAACTGTCACGTTCTGACCCTAGTTATTGTGTTAATTGTTTGTTTTAGTGGGTCAGGACGTGAGTTGGGTGGGCATTCTATGTTTTGTGTCTGTTTTGTCTATTTCTGTGTTTGACCTGATATGGTTCTCAATCAGAGGCAGCTGTCAATCGTTGACCCTGATTGAGAACCATATTAAGGTAGCCTGTTTGGTGTTGGGTTTTTGTGGGTGATTGTCTTCCGTGTATGTAGTTGTGCCACACGGGACTGTTTGTCGGTTAGATTCTCTTTTGCTATTTTGTTTCGTTTAGTGTTCAGTTTAATTGTTAATAAAACATGGACACTTTCCACTCTGCGTTTTGGTCCGATCCCTACACCTCCTCTTCTGACGAAGAGGAGGAAATCTGCCGTAACACCAACTTCCATCAGGACATTTCATTGCCACAGGGGTGATAAAGTCCTGGAACACTGTTATTCTACCCACAAGCAAGGCCCTCCCTCATCCGCCAATAGGCAAATCAGATCATAAACTCCGTACTCTTGCTTCCTGTTTACAGGAAGTACCCATGACTCATTGAGAAATGGTCACCTGAATCAGAGATTATGCTACAGGACTGCTTTTCTAGCACTGATTGGAATATTTTCTAAGACTCCGCCGATAACATTGATGAGTGAACCACCTCTGTCACCGGCTTCATTATAAAATGTATCGGCGACGTTGTCCCCACACAGAGGGTTCGCTGGCTTCCCCAATCCAAAGCCCTGGCTTAACACCAAGGTTGGCGCTAAACTAAAGGAAAGGGCTACCGCACACAGCGCTATAGTAGACAACCCTGAGGCTATGGCCGAGGACAGGAATAAGTACAAGAAGGTCCGCTATGATCTCCGCAGAGTCATCAAATGAGCAAAGGACAAATAGGAATAAGGTCGAAACATACTACATAGGCTCCGAAGCCCACCATATGTGGCAGGGGCTACAGTCCATTAAGGATTACTAAGGAAAACCCAACCGTGATCTGCCCAACGATGCCTTCTTACTAGACAAACTCAATGCATTTTTTGCACGCTTTGACAACAACAACATGGTGCCGGGTGTGAGGGCCGTCACCGACCCAGAGGATTGGGTGATCTCACTCTCYGAGGCCGAAGTGAAGAAGGTCTTTAATCAGGTCAACACTGAAGGGGCCTGACGGTATTCCAGGGGGCGTTCTCAGAGCATGCGCTGAACAGCAGGCAGATATATTTGTTTTCAACCTCTCCTTGTCCCAGTCTGTAATTCCCACATGTTTTAAGATGATCACCATCATTCATGTCCCCAAGATTTCTAAGGCTTCATGCCACAATGACTACCGCCCTGCAGCACTCACATCTGTAATCACGAAGTCCTTTGAGAGGCTGGTTATGACCCACATTAACTCCACCATCCCAGCCACCCTAGAKCCACGGCAATTTGCATACCACCCCGACAGATCCATAGATGACCCAATCTCAATTGCTCTCCACACTGCCCTCACCCACCTAGATAAGAGGAATACCTATGTGAGAATGCTGTTCATTGACTACAGCCCAGCGTTCAACACCATTGTCCCATCCAAGCTCGTCACCAAGCTTAGGACTCTGGGTCGGCGCCTCTTCCCCCTCAAGAGGTTGAAAAAGTTTGGCAGGGGCCCTCAAATCCTAAAAAAGAAAGTTCTACAGCTGCACGATTGAGAGCATTTTGACTGGCTGCATCATTGTCTGGTATGGCAATTTCACCACCCTTGAGCGCATGGMGCTACAGAGGTTGGTGTGGACAGCTCAGTACATCACTGGGGCCGAGCTCCCTGCCATCCAGGACCTCTATATCAGGCGGTGTGGTAGGAAGGCCCGGAAAATCGTTAAAGACTCCAACCACCCAAGCCATAGACTATTCTCCCTGCTTCAGCATGGCAAGTGGTACCGGAGCATCAAGTCTGGCACCAACAAGGTCTTGAACAGCTTCTATCCCCAAGCAATAATACTGATAAATAGCTAACAAAATAGCTACACAGACTATTTGAGTTAACCTTTTATACTCAGTGACCTTTTTATTTGTGTCTCTATGCACACTCACAGGGCCCAACACACACACACACCACACACACCACACACACACACACACACACACACACACACACACACACACACACACACACACACACACACACACACACACACACACAACACAACACAACACACACACACACACACACACACCATCATCTTCTCACTCACACATAACATGCATATATATTTATACTGACTCTACATACCTTCTCACCCACTCACATACAAGCTGCTGCTACTCTGTTTATCTTATATCCTGTTGCCTAGTCACCTTACCCCTATACATATCTACCTACATCACTCCAGTATCCCTGCACATTGTAAATATGGTATTGGAACTGACCCTGTATGTAGTAATGCTTACTTACTTATTGTGTTCTTCATATTTCTCGTGTTTTTTCTTCTTCTAGTATTACATTGTTATTGGTTATTGCATTGTATGGTTTTGAGTTTGCAAGAAAGGCATTTCACTGTACTTGTGCATGTAACATTAAAACTTTCAACTAATATCACCACCCTGATCCACTGGCCATTTGGGCTAAAAAGGGAAGCCCAAAATGCTTTACTGGCCAATGACATGATGTCAGTGTCAGTTGAGCACAATTTATTTGTTCATGTGAACTCTTTCTTTCTTCCTCTTTTGTCTTTCTCCACATTACCCTAAATGCTACGGGACAAACAGGCGTTCAACAATTCCCTACAAGCTAATATAACACATGTAATTCAGATTTGAGGTTAGCTTGGCCACACTTTATTGGATGATCAAATGACTGCATCAATGCACGGAGCTGGTTAATAAAGTGTGGGTCCGCTGTGTAAATTGTCAATTTTCTTTGACTTGGCAATGGGCATGGTTGACAGTGAAAAAGCACACTCTGGTGACTCAATTGACTCTCCATCCAGTTCAAAGGTTAATTAATAATTATTTCTCCATCTCAGCAGGATCCACCTTCTCTGCCGTGGCCAGCCCTGTGAAAGTAACTCATTTTAGGCAGATCATTTGCCTTGATTTAATMAGGAGCAATGTTAATTTTGGAGATTACTGAGCATAACCAAGAGGGATTGGTTTATTGATCCTCTACCAGTCGCTGACTTATTACAGGATGTGCCCTTTACAGGATGTGTTCAATTATTAATATGTGGTTTAATCCTCAGTAAATACTTTATGTAAACTGTAAGATTCTAATGTGACCATTGAAATATATCACAGTAGGTCTTGGGATACATTTTTCATGTAGGCAGATTGACACTGATAACCACCTTCCCATACATCTGTCTAAAAAAAGAACATAAATACAATTATTAGTCATATTATATAAATAAAAACTATTGAGGGAAAGTCTCCAATACACAGATACAATGTAAACATGTTTGGTATAGTGCTTAGTCATGGCAAAGCCACAGCTTTAAAATGCATTATTGTGTGAAACTGTCTCCGAGTGTGACCCGGGCTGAAATCACTCTCCTGCCTTTTGACCCAGAACCGTGCCTGCGGAAAACTGCCAGAGCAAAATGAGAGCGGCAGAGTTCAGGATAGATTTGATTTCACTTCTGGCCAGGTGTGGGCTTTGTACTTGCCACGAACCATACCAGTGCTCTGGCCTTCCCATCCAAAAGCTGGTTATTTACACCCATACCTGGGCTCTTTGTCACAACAGTTTTAATGCAAACGTTGGATGTGAAAATTCCGTCACTAACTTGAACCACACTGTTCCACACAAGCTCAATGAAAATATGTGCCTACATCCACCTAAAATACATTGTCTAATAAAAGTGTAACGTGAGTGTTAATTTGAAGTAATATGGATTTTTCTGAAATATTTCTATCAAGTTATTAACCAGTCAGAATATGAAAGTATTCTACCAATCTGCTAAAATTGTTCTTGCATAACATTCACCCATGCATGTAATGTAACCTAAAAAGGAGATGTGCATGGAACACAGTGTCATTGTCCCTAGGTATGATCATGACATCATTTCAGCAACAGGAATTCTCCATGATGCATCACTCTACGTATACTACACAATGAAGATTGATGTTCCAAATCAAGTTGTATGGTTGGGGAATCTCGCCCAGTTGATAAATAAACCAAGATTTGAATCAATGTGATCTCTAGGAATATTCTTTGAATGTTCTGTCTATTTCAATTAAACAATTTCCCTCCTTGGGGATCAATAAAGTTGATTTAATCATCTGATACCATATATTTGACTATTTTGTGGTAATTTACATGCATTAACAATTTTATGAAAAATACTTAAATCGGTAGCCATCCACTGTATGATTACAACCGAGATGGATTTCAAATCTTATCTTTGTTAACTTGTACTACGTACAGCATTACTAAAGATATCAGTGGAACTTTGGCTCCAAATGATCACGGCTAGACATTGTTCTGTTGAAATAACTCTCTAAGGYCCCTCCCGTTCTACATTCATTCCGAGGCATATACATTTGTCTGAACCCAGCACTGGGATTTCATTTCTCCCGTATGCAGCGGACAGTTGTCCTATGGGTTAATGGCCCACCGAAGACCTGAATCAGGCCCAGATGAAAGGAACCTAAAGGGCCCTCATTTTTCTCCATTAATCATCCTTGTTTTCTTTAAAGTGATCTTTTCACCCTGTTTTAAGTACCTGTCCGTTTTCTGGGGGCTCGTCCGAGGTGCACGGGGCCAACTGGAGGCCTATCCGAGCCTCGCACCCTCCTCACAAGGAGTCCCCGGAGCCCAGAATCAGGCCCCAGGTTTAATGGCTTTTGTAATGGCAAATTATAAGGCGCTACAAGGGGAAGATTAATCGAAGGGTGGTCTAGGACTTGCCGGGGTTCAGGCTTTAAGGTAACCCGAGATTGTTCACGTCGCACGGAAAAATGTGAACGGCTGCCCTGGCCGACCACGGCATTGCAGACACATGAACTCTTACAACATGACGTTTTACCAGGCTTAATATTTTCACTGCCCTTGGGCCAACTGACCAAAAAAATCATTATCATTTGTAAAACTAACAAATTGTTTTGTCAGGATTTTCAGCACCATCATCATTCCTGTGCTAATAGATTTGCTTTGACTCAGAGGCCACTTAATTCTCTCTCTCGTTATGGCGCTGCTGAGCTGAGCCGAGTATTTCCTTCAAAAGCTGAAGACTCATTTAACTGTAAGGCAGGTCAAAATGAACGAGGGAGTAAAAAGTCTGAGATGCACTTTGTCAGTGTACAAAATGTCCAGAAAAATGTAAGTCCTCCCTGATATGAAACATGTATTTGTTCACTATGTGAACRAACTAAAGTAGCTATGTAATTGTGAACACATATTCCCAAACTGAGTTAATGTGGGGGTGTATCCCCAGTGTGTATGAGACTGCAGAGAGATGATCTTTGTTTTACTTTGAGTGGGATCCATTTCTGTATTTTGAGGTATGGCGTCATGCCCTAGTTCAGTCAAACTGTGTGTCTACGTGTAAGGCATTGCACTCTGGGATGACATGATTACGTCATTAGGGTAGTGACCTCGGCCTTTACTACATCAATTTGAAATTGATCCTGTAGGACCTTCTCTTGATGAAGCATCTCAGCATTATCATGTATCACGTCAAATCTTTAAGAAATTCAAGATTCATTGTTATCATGCTTAAAAATAACAAACCTCAATTCACACACAAAACATAAAAACAAAATGTTTTTTAAATACAAATGTAACCATTATAATCAGTAATATAGGTCTGAGCAGCCAACAAGTTACCTCAAGGAGAACATAAAGACAGCCTCACCACATGAGGGCCACTAAAACAGTGTGAGTCTCACCTTTTAAAGGAACGTCATGGTTGTTCGTGGCTCCTATAGCTGTCACGCCGAACTTGGTATTAGAGAAACCAGGCAAAATTGAGSGACTACTTTAATGTGTTGACACTTATCTGGTAAGTCCTGTCTAAGTGGTACCATTTTAGTTTTGCTCTTTCATATAAATGACATCTGAGATGAGGCTGCATTTGCCTCAGAACAGCACTTGACCCCTCCTAAGAATGCGAAAAACAAAAAAATGCTAACGAAATGGGAGGCCCAAGTACCCCACTCATATCTCATCTCTATTAACGGGTTTACTGGTGACCCCAGGGGTCCTCGTAAAAGTTTACACAGAGGTTTCAGTTGGAGTTCCCTTTAAAAGAATGAAAGAAATCGGTTAGTTTATGGTTAGCCTTCAGAATTTTACGGCATGTTTTACTAAAGTTCCCATTTTTACAGACCCTGGTTCCAATTAGCCAGCCAGTGGCATAGGGGTCTAACCTGAGCTTTACTTTATTCTTATAAAAAAGAAAAGAAAAACGTGAGGGGCGCTTAATTGACTGTTGATCTCTGAGGACACACACAGGTCAAGCCAGGAGGCTCGGAGTCAGGTTCGAAATCAGCATTAGCTGAGCTATGCTGCCATTTCCAGAATGGAATGAAGTACGACTGGACCAAAAAGGTGGTCGCCCATAGATCACTTCTCATTTCTTACCATGTAAATTTGTATTAGCTGCACCAGTTGGAATGACATGTGGGAGCTAATTTCATTCAATACGATAATCAAGTTCTAGGTTTTACACTGGGTGAAAAGGGTCCATATCAGGCGCCACCTTTACATGAAATGTTTTTGATATTCTAGAGAATACGGACCATTTCCAATGCGTATTTTGAGTTGTGGATTTGCACCATATCCGGACAAATTCTGAATCCAGATTTGTCTTTTAGACATATATGATATTGGAATTACTCCGAATATCACACATGGACATTTCCTATGGCCGGATTTGGACTCATTCAATATCCTGAGATATGTGACATCCTCTTTTCTCTCTTCATGTTGACAAATACTGACTGCATACATTGCATTGGTATTGGTATTTATTAGGGTCCCCATTAGCCGCTGCAAAAGCAGCAGCTACTGATCCTGAGGTCCACATGAAACATGACATAATACATAGCACAGGACATTATTAGTGAAGGACAGAACTACATACATTGAAAACGTCACACACAGCCTACATATCAGTATATACACACAATATCTAGGTCTAATACATAATACAGTACAAATTACAATACAATACATATAAAATGGCTGTCTCTTCAGTCCCCTTTGTGCAGTAAGGTGTTCTTTTATCAGTTTTTTTAAATTTGTTTTTATTGCTAACTTAAGTTAGCTGGAGTGGCAAAGAGTTCCATGTAGTCATGGTTCTATTTAATACTGTGCATTTCCCAGCCTCTGTTTTGGACCTGGGGACTGTAAAGATACCTCTGGTTGCATGTCTTGTGTTGTACCGATGAGTGTCTGAACTGTGTGCCAACTGCTTGAACAGACAGTTCGGTACCTTCAACACAACAATAGTGATGCATTCAAGCTCTCCTCGACTTTGAGCCAGGAGAGGTTGAAACGCATKTTACTGACACTTGTCCTCCATGTACATCTAAGTGCGATACGTGCTGCTTTATTCTGGACCAACTGTAATTGATCTATGTCCCTATTTGCCACACATAACCACACAGCTGGGCAGAAGGCCAGGTGCGACAAAACACGGGCCTGTAGGACCTGTCTGGTCGACTGAGATGGAGGCAGAGCCACGCTGTATCATTGACAGACCTCTTCCCATTTTATCAACCATTGAATCTATATGTTTTGACCATGACAGCTTTCTATTTAGGATTACACCCAGACGTTTAGTCTCCTCAACTTGCTCAATCGCCACAGTATTCAATGAAATATCTAAATGAGGCTTAGCATTTAGTGAGTGATTGGCCCAAAAATTATGCTTTTCTTTTTTGTGATATTTAGCACCAGACTATTGCTAGTTGCCAATTCTAAAACTRWMTKRAGCTCTATRTTAAGGGTACCAGTTATTTATTTTACTGTTGCAGCCKACGTGTATACTGTTGAATCAGACACACAGGCTTTATTCAAGGTGAGTGGAAGGTCATTAGTAAAAACTGAAAATAATAATGGCCCTAGCCGGCTGCCCTGTGCTACACCACACTCAAGTGAATTTGCATGAGAACGGCTTCATTGAACAAAAACCCTATTTGTTCCAATCAGATAGGTAACGCTATATCCATCATAASGCAGAGGATGCATCTATTGATTCCAGATATGCTTCTCTTGGCTGAGGTCCATATCCGATATGATTTTTGATATGCTGAAAATAAAGACACATTTCTGAATCATTTGACAAATATGAAATCCAGATKATTCTTTCATGCCCAAATCATTTTRGATTCCCTTCAGATATCATACATGGTATGGCTGGATATTTACTCATTAGATGAGTAACAACAAATGACAAAATTGCCTTCGCTGCAGGGAAAAACATTTTTACCCCCTATCAAGCCTCAAGGTGACAGCAAACGTTTTTTGTATTTTTTTTAATGTAGACATATTTAGGTTAATATAAGGTTAATTTACTGGTTAATATAAGCTAGCCAGTTAGATAACATAGCTGGCTAGCTAACCAGCARCTTGGATTTACCGTGTTCCAGTTAATTTTCTCATCACAAATGAAGCAGGTAGAGTTKCTACCTTGTGGTATGGTTATGTGAAATTACAACATTTTCTTGCATTGACAGTTTGGAGTGGATCACAGACCTATCAGGAATAAAAGGTAAGACCCAAGTGCAGATCGTGTGAAGTAACAATGTTTATTGTAACACCAGGGGCAGGTAAACGACAGGTCAAGGCTGGCAGGGTCAGGGTAGGCAAAGGTCAATAATCCAGTAGTGGGACAAAAGTAYGGGATGGCAGGCAGGCTCAGGGACGGGCTGAGTGGTTATGCGGGTGGGTACAAGGTCATGACAGGCAAGGGTCAAATACCAGGAGGCCGAGAAAAGCGAGGCATGGACAAAGACAGACGCTGACAGAACGACCKCTGGTAAGCTTGMCAAACAAGACAAACTGGCAACAGACAAACAGAAAACACAGGTATATGTACACAGGCGGTAATGGGGAAGATGAGCGACACCTGGAGGGRGGTGGAGACAAGCACAAAGACAGGTGAAACAGACCAGGGCGTGACAAGACCAATACTACCACCACGTTGAGTCTGGTGTGCATCATCCATAACAAACAGGGCAGGCAGGGGTATTGAGGGTGTGCAACTTTTATTTTCTGTTAAATAAATCAAATAMATTTTTTGCAAAGATTGGCCTACGTTTGCAATTTTACAGAAACATGTGTTGTGATTGGAGCTCTGGATTTGCTATGCTGTATGTTTTAAACAGAAATAGCAGAGATCTGCTTTGGAAATAGCAACTTGGATTAAATATGAAGATGTTTGCCTTCCCTGCCTTGTATAGCCTACTACTGAATATGGTGCACATGTACAGTATGTTCAGATACACTATATATACAAAAGTATGTGGACACCCCTTCAAATTAGTGGATTCGGCTATTTCAGCCAYACCCGTTGCTGATTTATAAAATCGAGCTCACAGCCATGCAATCTCCATAGACAAATATTGGCAGTAGAATGGCCTTACTGAAGAGCTCAGTGACTTTCAACTTGGCACCGTCACAGGATGCCACCTTTCCAACAAGTCCGTTCATCAGATTTCTGCTGCCCCGGTCAACTCTAAGTGCTGTTATTGTGAAGTGGAAATGTCTATGACCAACAACAGCTCAGCAGCGAAGTGGTAGGCCACACAAGCTCACAGAATGGGACCTCCGAGTGCTGAAGCACAGAAGCGTGTAAAAAACATCTGTCCTTGTTTGCMACATTCACTACCGAGTTCCCAAACTGCCTCTGGCCGTAACGTCAGCACAATAACTGTTYGTCRGAAGCTTCATGAAATGGGTTTCCATGCCGAGCAGACACACATAAGTCTAAGATCACCATGTGCAATGCCAAGCCCTAATGCATGGTGCTAAATGTAAAGTTTGGTGAAGGAGGAATAATCGTCTGGGACTGTTTTTCATGGTTCAGGCTCCTCAGTTCCAGTGAAGGGATATCTTAACGCTACAGCATACAATGACATTCTAGACAGTTTGAGCAAGGCCCTTTCCTGTTCCAGCATAACAATGCCCCGTGCACAAAGCGAGGTCCATACAGAAATGGTTTGTCGAGATCGGTGTGGAAGAACTTGACTGGCCTGCACAGAGCCCTGACATTGACCCCATCGAACATCTTTGGGATGAATTGGAATGCCGACTGCGAGCCAGGCCTAATCCCTCAACATCAGTGCCTGACCTCGCCAATGCTCTTGTGGCTGAATGGAAGCAAGTCCCCGCAGCAATGTTCCAACATCTAGTGGAAAGCCTTCCCAGAAGAGTGGAGGCTGTTATAGCAGCTAAGGGGGGACCAACTCCATATTAATGCCCATGATTTTTGGAATGAGTGTTGTTAGACGAGCAGGTGTCCACATAGTCATGTAGTGTATGTCACCATGTGAAGAAGCACGATGATTTTCAGTGCCTGAACAGGTAAAATAATTTGGTCGCTGGGCATTTCATGAGTTGTATTTAGCCCATTTTCTTATCAGACATACGAGGACGAATATTGCATATCATGTAAGGATAGCTAATGAAACGATGCATTTTATTAGAAATATGGATACATAAATGATCAGGTATAATACATTTCTGAAAATATGTGCATTTGTTCATTCCTAAGTATTAAAGCTTAGATATGTCAGCATGTTGGCACACCCTTTCTGAATAGTCTACACATATGTAAAATGGTGTATGTGTATCAGGTGCGTGTCTTGAGCGTATCTCACCCCCAGATATCTCCCTGGACTCAGACGATAGCAGGGAGATTTCTGAGGTCCGGACTGGAAGCATGTAGAAACTGTCCCATTACAAATAATATCCTAGCTTCGTATATGAAATTAAGGACATGCATATCTGGAACATGTCTACTCCATATATTTAATAAAATTGCAGATATCCGGAAATATATTGGTAAAGATATTCCCTGATATTGACCCTTTTGGCCCAGTGTTAAGGGAAGAAATTAGCACAGTATATTTAAGTATAGACATCTCAATTGTTTTAAATTAAGCTGACCAAAATGCTCTGGAGCTCTGAAGCATAATTTGGTAGCAATAGAGAGCAAATAGACATGACTCATGCTGGTACCCAAACTAACCTCTCTCAAACCATTATAAAAGCAGCCAACTGAATGGCCATCATCCACCATCATCCATCTCTGACCGACTTTTTTGGGTTTAAATTACTTGTATGTGCTGTGTACTGCAATTCAGCGTTTAGCTACCAAGTACAGCCTACATGTTATATTAATGCTCTACAGATGGTCATACTATCAACAAACTATCTGTTGATAAGTGTTACAGGTCCCAGTTTTGGGACTGGTGCAGCAGATAATAGTTCCTGTAACACAGGATAAATGATGAAACAGGAGAGAACGTAGCTTCTCTTTCAAAGGTTCTCTCAATTATCTTATTCAACATTCTCTTAAGTGAAAATTGTCTTTTTCTGTCTTTTCATTGTATTTCAATGTTTTCTGTTGTTTTTCTTTAAAGTGTATGTAATAATCTGTCTAATAAATCTTATTACTTATTACTTCATACACATATCAAACATAGAGACTCTAAAACACGAAAGCCTTTAAAGACTGGTGTAAGTMATTAGAAGTTACTTTATACCCATGCTCAAAATATATTCACCCAGTGTAAGAAGGGCTAATAGAAAGACAAGACTATTGCAAATTACATTAATGCTAATTTTTGGAAAATGACTGAACAAGCTAGCATAGCGCTAACTGAAGCTAGCAACCAACTGACCGGAGCTAGCAAAGATCTAACCGGAGCTAGCCAAAAGCTAACCGCTTTTCTAACATTTTACAGTACAATAATTACAAAGTTCTTAAACATCACAGTTACAACATTAAATTCTCTAAACCCTTAGGATATTGTCAGSAGTGTCTTTTTCAAAAATATGATCAGGAGTTAACAATTCGTTTCTTTCTAGATCAAAGGAATGCACCACCATCATTTCATTTTACACTTGACATGCGTTTTCTGTCTAGTTTGAAGTTATACAATTTCCATGTTGTTCAAAACCATTACATTCACTTCAACAGGTAAGTTACAAAACTATATTGTGGTATTCAGTGTATTTTTGCACTTTACTGACCTGTAACACTGGATAMATGATGAAACAGGAGAAAGTGGCTTCTCTTTCAAAGGTTCTCTCAGTTATGAGAGAGGTGCAGGATCGCATATAGTCCCAGTGCGAAGCGAACACGTCTCACTGCCTCCTACTGGCCAACAGTAGTATGAACGCATCGGAATGGCGCGACYTTGGAGGACTGACATTTCAGTAAAAGCATTCTTCCCCAATACAAAGAAACCATACATAAACACAAATGTGACCATACATTTTGTGTGCGTCACATAAGCAACTGATTTCTAAAGTTACGGTTAGGGTTAGGTTTAGAATAAGGGCATGAATTAGGCTAGGGTTAGGGTTAAGTTTAGGGTTAAGGTTAGGCTTAGTAGATAGTTAGTTGAAATGTTATTGATAGTCTGTAGAGCATCTACAGATGGACTATCCAAATAGAATGTTACAGATGACTTACTATACTATGTAAATAGGTTATGTCATTATATGTACGTTTGATTGTTGGCTGATAGCTTCCTGGGGCTGTATCAAGTTAGAAGGCAATAGGTACTCTAAGGACTTACATGCTCTGTTTCTTTTTTCAATCTTGGGTAATTTCATGCTGTGAGGACACATTGAGCTAGCAAACTACAGTATCTGTGTAAGATGTCTATGGATGCTAGCTAGCTAACATCACCTTCTTAGTTGCTAATGCTACATGGAAACTTAAAGTTTTTCTCCATCTGGCTCGCCAAAGCCTTGCTGCAGTTTTCTAATTCTGTGAATGTCATTTAGTCGTTTTTAAATATTTGCGGAAAATTTTACGCCATCCTCTTCCTGGTTTTCAATGTGTATCATAAATGGCCTTGCCGGACTAAACACATCAGGAAGTGAGTTTGGCTAGAGTATTTATTGTGTATTTAAGTGATTAAATGTGTCAAATTGCTTCAGCTTGAGATCCTCAAAAATGACCCTTACCCATAACAAGCCTTTCGTTTAACTATGCCCAGTCAGTCAGCTGAGAAATTAGGAAAAACAGCTCAGGGAAAATCTTGAGCAAGATATGCAGATAAATTATGGATCATAACACACAACAAGTCTATGTTCCAGAGTATTGCAACAGAAGTAAAGTGCCCCAGGCAGCAGGCACTCACCAGCGCTACTGAGGTCCTTCCAAAGTGGCACCACACAACAGCCCATTCATAACTCCGCAAACAGACTGTCACTCAGAGCTCCTGTCTGTAAAAACAAACACCCTACCAGCAAAGACATGAAGTCAACAGTCAGTTTTGGTTGATATCCGACTTAAGTAAGTAAGTAAGTCAGTTGAAATAACAAGAAAATGATGTTGATTCTACCTTTTTTTGKCCAGAGGGACAATTTGCTCCCTCCTTGAGACCACAGGGATTTAGATGTGTGTACAGCCAATATTCTCTGATTCACACGCCCCAAGGCCTGAAGCAGACAGTTMTTTGGTGCTGGTCACTTAATTCAACACCAATGACCAAATGCACGAACAATGCAGAAGCCTGACATTGGTTCTTGTCACCTTTATGACAGATGAGCCGCAGTGACGCTTTTCTCTTTGGTCCACAGGAAATCCACTGTCTGGACACATACACACTTCCTTCTGGTCTCCTGTGCGTCTGTCATTGAGGGAGCTATGCTTAAAACACACTGGTAACTTCCTGGTGGGAAACTGACTGGCTAGCGTGGAAGACACACAGCYATTGTGGCTTTATTCATTTTCTGACAGGATTAAGCGCTTGTTAATCATATATAAATTCCCATTAGCAGGGATAGCGCAACAAACGTTGAACTGATGAAAGTAAGCAAATAATTATAACCCCACTGGTTAKTCATGCAATAGGAGTACCAATGTTCTTCAGAGGCAGAGTGTGTAGTTTGCATTTATATCTATGTGAACATGTGTATTTTTGTACGGGTGTCTTATGTGTGTGCACATTTGCTTGGCATTAGGTGGTGTATTCTCCCTGTGTAAGTCCCTTGGCTCTGGGCTATGGGATCTGGCCCTGCATGTCTTGCCTCCTCAGCCTGTTCTTTAGGCTCACGGTCTGGCCTACAGCTCTTCCCCCACACAGCTGGAAGGCAACAGCCTTGCTCGGCCCTTTGCCCAACGTCCAAGAGCTGCAGGGACTCTGCATTTATCACCCACTCCAAACTGGAATCCAGAGAGCAATGCAATTCAAACCGGATGGTCGTACGGTGAGTGAGTCCGGCTGGCAGAACTCATGGCTTTTCAGCATTCCCCTGACAAGCCTCTGTAGGCTACTACACACAGAATATTATTAAGAATCGGGCTGGCCCACAGTAATTGTCAGGTTCCCATGCACGTAAGATGGGATAGAGACGTGGTGACACACTGATCGTGGTCCTCTGTGATTGATCTAGTCAGTGGCTGGAGCTGTGCTATATTTATCATCAATGTTGTGACAGACACTCTCCCTTCCCTCCCTCCTTTTCCCTCTCTCTCTCCCTACTCTGTGTCCTACCCAAAAGTATGTCCTTCCATCCACTGGTATGGTTCTAAACTTGGTAACAGATCTCTGGCATTGCCATGCACCAGCACACACTTGTATTATTATATTATACCTAGAAACATTATCAATGTTTGCATTATCTTGGTAACACTTTTCTTGAAGCACCTTTATGTGAAATGTTATATGGCCTTATAAACATTCACAGCACCTCATAGATCATTCTGCCCCTATAAGGTAACACATTACTTGACACCCAGCGTCATAATAGCTGACATAACGTGTCTTAACCTGTCATGATATGGTCATAACACTGTCATGACACATATATTTAGACATGTTGTGACATACATTGCGTTATTTAATGGCTGGTCATGACACCTACATAAGAMTGTCAAAACCGATACAACCTGCCACACAAGGCAAAACATTCCATTACACCATAGCCTGCTTGTCAACAGTATGTTTATGTTATATAACATTTTCTGAAATTGACCATATTAAATTATCATTGGATTTGCGCACACATTGATGTCAGACATGCACCTAGCCCAATGCTCTCTTGCTGATGACTGGGATGAATGCAGGAGCAGGTTTCAGGAGCAGGACAAGACACCCTCTTTTTGACTGATGACTGACATAATGGCATGTACGTGATAGGCCTATCTGGCTTATATGATTATGATGGTCATAATGCTTCTTGACAGTGTCATAAAGTGTATTTTCTTAGTCCAAGTAAAGTGACACAGGATGGTCATAATGCTTCTAGAAAGTGTCTTAAAGTGTATTTTCTACAAGTTATTTAAAATATGATGAAATCATGACTGTAAAGAATTCATTACCACAACAACAAAGGACTTAAGAAACAAATTAAAGGAAACTTCTTGTCAGGGAAAAAACACATTTGAATAAATGTGGGTTTTGATACACTTACAGTACGTAGGTATCATAACCAGCCATAAGATAATGCAATATATGTCACAACTGGTGTAAATATATAGGTAATGACAGTGTTATGACCATATTATGACAGCTTATGACAAGTTATTTCAGCTGTTATGATATAATGACATGGTTATGACCGTGTCATAACGTGTTATGATGCTGAGTGTCAAGTAAAGTGTTAMCCTRTAGGTATATATATGCTGAACAAAAATATAAATGCAACATGCAACAATTTCAAAGATTTTACTAAATTACAGTTCATATGAGGAAATCAGTCAATAGAACCCCTAATCTATGGATTTCACATGACTGGGAATACATATATGCATCTGTTGGTCACAGATACCATAAGAAAGGAGGGGCGTGGATCAGAAAACCAGTCAGGATCTGATGTGACCACCATTTGCCTCATGCAGTGCGACACATCTTCTTTGCATATAGTTGATCAGGTTGTTGATTGTGGCCTGTGTAATGTTGTCCCACTCCTCTTCAATGGCTGTGCGAAGTTGCTGGATATTGGCAGGAACTGGAACACTGTCATACACGTCGATGAAGATTATCCCAACCATGCTCAATGAGTGACATGTCTGGTGAGTATGCAGGCCATGAAAGAACTGGGACATTTTCAGCTTCCAGGAATTGTATACAGATACTTGCATTATTGGGCCGTGCATTATYGTGCTGAAACATGAGGTGATGGCGGCGGATGRATGGCACGACAATGAGCCTCAGGATCTCGTCAATGTATCTCTATTCATTCAAATTGCCATTGATAAAATGAAATTGTGTCCGTAGCTTATGCCTGCACATACCATAACCCCACCATGGGGCACTCTGTTCACAACACTGACATCAGCAAACATCTCGCCCACACGAAGCCATACATGTGGTCTGTGGTTGTGAGGCCGGTTGGACGTACTGCCAAATTCTCTAAAACGACGTTGGAAGAGGCTTATGGTAGAGAAATTAACATTCAATTATCTGGGAACAGCTCTGGTGGATATTCTTGCAGTCAGCATGCCAATTGCGTGCTCCATCAAAACTTCAGACGTCTGTTGCATTGTGTTGTGTGACAAAACTGCACATTTAGAGTGACCTTTTAATGTCCCCAGAACAAGGTGCAACTGTGTAATAATCCTACTGTTTAATCAGCTTCTTGATATGCTACACCTGTCAGGTGGATTATCTTGGCAAAGGAGAAATGCTCACTAACAGGGATGTAAACAAATCTGTGCAACAAATTTGAGAGAAATTCGCTTTTTGTGTATATGGAACATTTCTGGGAAATGTGTTTACATTCCTGTTAGTATATATATGTATAAATATATATACGAATTTGTTCTTAGCTGACTTGCCTAGTTAAATAAAGTTTAAATAAAATAAAATGATATACTGTATATACAGTGGGGAGAACAAGTATTTGATACACTGCCGATTTTGCAGGTTTTCCTACTTACAAAGCATGTAGAGGTCTGTAATTTTTTATCATAGGTACATTTCAACTGTGAGAGATGGAATCTAAAACAAAAATCCAGAAAATCACATTGTATGATTTTTAAGTAATTAATTTGCATTTTATTGCATGACATAAGTATTTGATCACCTACCAACCAGTAAGAATTCCGGCTCTCACCAGACCTGTTAGTTTTCTTTAAGAAGCGCTCCTGTTCTCCACTCATTACCTGTATTAACTGCACCTGTTTGAACTCGTTACCTGTATAAAAGACACTGTCCACACACATCAATCAAACAGACTCCAACCTCTCCACAATGGCCAAGACCAGAGAGCTGTGTAAGGACATCAGGGCTAAAATTATGGACCTGCACAAGGCTGAGATTGGCTACAAGCAATAGGCAAGCATGCTGGTGAGAAGGCAACAACTGTTGGCGCAATTATTAAAGAAATGGAAGAAGTTTCAAGATGACGGTCAATCACCATCAGTCTGGGCAATGATCATGAGGAAGGTGAGGGATCAGCCAGAACTACACGGCAGACCTGGTCAATGACCTGAAGGAGCTGGGACCACAGTCTAAAAAAAAACATTAGTAACACACTACGACGTCATGGATTAAAATCCTGCAGCGCACGCAAGGTCCCCTGCTCAGCCAGCGCATGTCCATGCCCGTCTGAAGTTTGCCAATGACCATCTGGATGATCCAGAGGAGGAATGGAGAAGGTCATGTGGTCTGATGAGAGAAAAAATAGAGCTTTTTGGTCTAATCTCCACTCGCCGTGTTTGGAGAAAGAAGAAGGATGAGTACAACCCCAAGAACACCATCCCAACCGTGAAGCATGGAGGTGAACATCATTCTTTGGGATGCTTTTCTGCAAAGGGGACAGGACGACTGCACCGTATTGAGCGGAGGATGGATGAGGCCATGTATCGCGGAGATCTTGGCCAACAACCTCCTTCCCTCAGTAAGAGCATTGAAGATGGGTCGTGGCTGGGTCTTCCAGCATGACAACGACCCGAAACACACAGCCAGGGCAACTAAGGAGTGGCTCCGTAAGAAGCATCCAACAGGTCCTGGGATGGCCTGCCAGGCTCCAGACCTGAACCCAATAGAAAATCTTTGGAGAGAGCTGAAAGTCCGTATTGCCCAGCGACAGCCTCGAAACCTGAAGGATCTGGAGAAGGTCTGTATGGAGGAGTGGGCCAAATCCCTGCTGCAGTGTGTGCAAACCTGGTCAAGAACTACAGGAAACGTATGATCTCTGTAATTGCAAACAAAGGTTTCTGTACCAAATATTAGTTCTGCTTTTCTGATGTATCAAATACTTATGTCATGCAATAAAATGCAAATTAATTACTTAAAAATCATACAACGTGATTTTCTGGATTTTTGGATTCCGTCTCACAGTTGAAGTGTACCTATTGATAAAAAATTACAGACCTCTACATGCTTTGTAAGTAGGAAAACCTGCAAAATCGGCAGTGTATCAAATACTTGTTCTCCCCACTGTATATATATCACAGCTAATGGTCCTCTTGTGCTTTATTATACAGTTTCATATTACTCTGTTACGATACCTATATGAATATGTTCATGACAATATAACACTTCATAAGAAGGTGCTTCAAGTAAAGTGCTACCATTATCTTCTAAAATAAACAGAAAAGTAGTGCTTATTAATATAACCTCACATTCAAGTCCTTTACATAATCTCAAAGCTGTATATGAAATATGTCTTGAGGAAAAAATTGGCACAGGCAAAGTGAGTAAGCCAAGGGGGACCTGCTGAAAGAGACACTGGGAGTAAATGAGGAGACAGCCACAGGGAGAGGAAAGGAGAGAGAGAGATATGAGGAAAGAAAGAAAGGAAGCGAGGCCTTGCTTTATTATGGTCTAATATGCCTTCCAAACGCAGTGAGCGAGCGAGCAGAGGCGCACCGAGACATAATTATATCTCCTCCCTGGGCCGTCTCCCTGTATTAGCGTCTCCTCTAGTTCACTGACTGCGACAGAGACAAATGAGAGAGTTTTTCCAGCGGATCATTCTCATCCGTTACTGCCAGTTCCGTATGATAGATCATCGGAGTTAAAGCGGGCAATAGATCATGGCGTAAAAGAGACTCGCTAGCGTACCCCAGCGGAGCGCCTTTACAGATCACTGGTTGCCTAATACACATGTGGGTAAGAGTAAAATCCCGTTAGCTGTATTTTCCACCCCGATTAAGCCAGAATAAATGGTCACCTCCATCTCAGTGACCACCCGACTATGGGGGTGTAGTTGTATACACTAAGGCAAGCCACAACACGAAGGGGAGTAAGAGAAAACAACAGGATCTAAGAAATGTTGAGTCCGAACATAAAACTAAAATGGAAGAGAAAACGGTGCTGGTAATCGTCACTCTCTTCCTCAAGACTACTGCTGATTTCCAAATTATGCATTTTTTTGTATTTTAAATTGGTTAACTTAAATAACAGGAGGTCTAAAGTATTGCCAACACAGGAGTCTCCTTTCAATTCCAATATCCAGTAGCAGAACACTATAGTCCATAATAGGGTATATCTGTATTCTGAGCAGATTTTCAACAGCCAGTATTTATGCATTAGCTTCATGTACTATAATGAGCGGTGGTATCAGGGCAATTGTGTAGGTAGGCTACAACAATGSAACTGTAGGCTTATCACATGACTATAGGCCGATCAATTAGTAAAGTGCTGATTTCTGACAATACCACAAGCAAACAAAAGGCTAAACAAATGTCAGTACTATTGCATATGCATTTGTTTACATTCCCTAATCATCAGCAGCATGAGGACATCCCTAAATAGCTAAAAACTACTTTATATTCTGTTGGTAACTCTGTGCTGCACAACATTATGAATTTCAATTCATTCTGATCAACACAAACGTTTGACCGCTCTCGTGTGGGGGACAGACACATAGACTGGGAGTCTGTAAACAGTATTGACACAATAGCAGCTGTAGATGCACTGAACACCAAAGATACAGGCAATTCACAATACAGCTGAACGGCTGTTGTTCATGTTGAGGAAAAAATATATCAATAATCAGCCACTCAGACTCTCCTGGCGCCATGTCTTTTAGTCCTTAACCTTTAAAGCCTCTGACAGTCTTGAAGCTTGACACATTAAAACAACACCTAACTGGAATGGTGTGATGTGCTTCCACCTTTAACGCTATAAGGTCCCTCGTAGTATCTACGAAATGGCTTCTGGATGGTGCCCCTTCCTGTGTGCCCCCGGTACCTAAATAAACCAATAAATACCTGCCATAATCAAAGGCAAGGATGTGGCAGCGATGATAAATGGGCGCAAGACATGGGACACCCGCTGTACGCGTCACCAGGGTTCCTGACAGGAGCCTCGGCAGGAACTCTGGGAGATTACCACGGTTAAAGTTGCACCCCTCCTCCTCTACCTCCACCCCCTCCTCTACCCAAACAGGAAAGGGTTATTGAAGTAGGATGGGATGATACCGGTATGTCAACCTGGTTCCCCTTCTCTGAAAAGTGTGTCCCTTTTTGGGGTTTTCTGTCTGGGAACCAAGGTTACAGTGATGAAAGCAAACCTATTGTCGGTGCAATGAAGTCACCCCCCATTGTTTATATAGTTGTATTGTACCTTGATGGGCAATTGTTTGTTTTGACCTTGCACAGCTCCGAACCATAGGTTTTTTGCTTCCAACTTTGACCTTGCTACATGAAAGAGTTAAGGAAAGATTGTAAATGTTTTAGTGACATTTAACCTTGAGGTCATTTGCAGACAGTTGTATTTAGCTTAATACGTACTGTTATTCACTGACTGTTATTGCACTTGCACTACAGAGATATTAGTATATGAATTACACAACTCCAGCATTTTCATATGGTTAAACACATGTCAAGAAAATTCAATTTTCATAAAGGACATTTCCTCAAATAAACATTACTGGCTGTTGATTTATGGAAAATKTAGATGTTTTAAAATCCTGCACTTAAATTCAACAAAATATCAACCTCGAAAATGATTKACTGTTTTTACAAATAATGGGAAAGCAATGGGAGGATCACTTACTTTCCTGCTAATAGGATTTGCTCACATACAGGCCTCTGTCACGTTGGTGTAAAGGGATCGGGAGACAGGTGCAGGAATGCGCAATAGTTTTTTTTATTTACCCAAAGTACAGCGTGCCATGTAAAGGCACGGGGACGAAGACCAAACAAACAAATATACAAAACACAGGGTTGAAACCCAAACAAAAGAGCGAGGAGTACCTCGAATAAATACACGGGCGCACAATGATACCACACAGGACAAGACCCGTAATCATCTGCGCAATGCAAGCGACACGAATGCCAAAAAAACACAGCCCAGGTACTCACACAACCAACGGACATTGTAACAATAATCGACAGGACAATGGTGAACAAAGGGCACACTTATACAATTACTAATCAATGGGAATAGGGACCAGGTGTGCGTAATGACAGTTCCGGAGGGATCCGTGACAGCCTCAGTGTCTTCAGTGTGTCCCAGCTCTCTCTAAAACATTGATGAGGCTGAGAGATTCAAAACAACATGTGTAGGGTAGGGGGCAATGGCCAGGTCAAAGCTTTCACATTTGGCTTGCGAAACACCGGCAACAAGTAACAGGGGACAAGAAAAGATCCATGATATTAAGACTGATAATTTATGCCCTGTGATAGAAACCTGCCAAGTAAATCTAAAGTACTGCAAAGAAAAGGTCTGAAAAGAGGTTTCACTGTTACATACGTTTATCAGGTAGTGGCCATACATTCACACTTACCTTTTATATAAGCCATGTCCATGACAACTGAGCTATAAGGTCAACCTGGAACATACATTTTAGCCTTTGTTATAGTCTTAGTAAGCATTTAATTTATAGTTGTAATTTCAGCTGTAACCCAGTAAAGCTCACAAACACAATTCTCCTGTGAGCTACTTTCTTATCACCTGTTCTTAAAGTGATGCCAAACCCTCCACTGGTGTGCGTGGCCAAAGAGCTCTATTTTCATGTCATCCAACTAATGCAAACACCTGGAGTTGGCTAAACGGCGTTGTCACTTGGATTGGAACCGGTGCTTTGCTCAGATTACATGAAAATAGAGCTCTTTGGCCATGCACACTAAAGCTAGAATAGTCCTAGTAAGCAAAATTACTTTGAAAAGACGTGTAATATATGTACTTTGCAGACGTTGAAGTTAGGTTCAATTTAGGTTCTGAATGAAAGGTGAAAAGACATATTTTCCTTATGTTTAAAATACATATTTTCCAAGACGTTGAAAAGACATATTTTCCGGAATTGAAAAATACGTACAGTATTTTCCAGACACTGAAGTCAGGATCATTTTCGGTTCTGAATGAAAGTTGAAAATACAGATTTTCTGGATGTTGAAAATATGCATTTCCCCAATGGCTTATTTTTAGTTCTGAATGAAAGCTGAAAATACGTTATTTAAAGACTTCTATGTTTGGGCCAAACCAGAGCTGGTCCAGACCGGACAAAATCTGAATCAAACATAGATGTCTATAATTGGTTCAGATTTTGTCCTGACCAGACCAAAAACCAATGTCCGTGGGTGTCGAAATCAAGGCCGGTCCAGAATGCAAAAAAACCCTCCAAAAGGCACTGGCGTCAGTCAGTGCTTACTGAGGTGTAGCCTAAAGTGTTGGCTGAAATTGATTTGTATGAATGCCCATCTACAGTACCAGTAAAAAGTTTGGACACACCTACTCATTCCAGGGTAGGAATGAGACATCGAAACTATGAAATAACACATATGGAATCATGTAGTATCTCAAACAGAAGAATCTCAAATATAAAATATATTTTGATTTGTGTAACACTTTTCTGCTTACTACATGATTCCATATGTGTTCTTTCATAGTTTTGATGTCTTCAATATTATTCTACAATGTAAAAAATAGTAAAATGTCTGAAAATCAGCTACTCCACATTATCAGGAGTTATTGTGAGCCTATTTGCAATGTGTTTACGAGAAATGCAGAAGCATTTAATTTTTTCGCTATGATCAGCTTGTCAAAAATTTATGGATACAAACTTGAAACCACTGATCATGACAATGAGGTGAAACTCATGAACAACAGTTGTGATTGTCCATTCCATATTGTCCATTTTACTTTGACATGTCTTGTCTTTAGGATACTGTGCATTCAGAAAGTATTCAGACCCCTTCCCTTTTTCCACATTTTGTTACGTTACAGCCTTTTTCTAAAATTGATTCAATTATTATTTTTCCTCATCAATCTACATACAATACCCCATAATGAAAAAGCTAAAATGTATTTTTTTGAATAAAAAAAATAATWAAAAAAATACCTTATTTACATAAGGATTCAGACCCTTTGCTATGGGACTCGAAATTGTGCTCAGGTGCATCCTGTTTCCATTGATCATCCTTGAGATGTTTCTACAACTTCATTTGAGTTCACCTGTGGTAAATTCAATTTATTGTACATGATTTGGAAAGGTACACGCCTGTCTACATAAGGTCGACAGTGCATGTCAGAGCAAAAACCAAGTCATGAGGTCGAAGGAATCGTTCATAAAGCTCCGAGACAGGATTGTGTTGAGGCACAGATCTGGGGAAGGGTACCAAAACATTTATGCAGCATTGAAGGTCCCTAAGAACACAGTGGCTTCCATCATTCTTAAATTGAAGAAGTTTGGAACCACCAAGACTCTTCCTTCAACCTCATGGCTTACTATTTAATTTCTTAAAATCAACTACCCAACTTTATCAGGAGTTATCATGAGCCTGTTTGCAATGTGTTTACGGGAAATGCAGAAGTATTTCATTTTTTCGCCGTGATTAGCTTGTCAAAAAACCCCACCAAGACTCTTCCTAGAGCTGGCCGCCTGGCCAAACTGAGCAATCGGGGAGAAGGGCTTTCGTCAGGGAGGTGACCAAGAACCCGATGTTCACTCTGACAGAGCTTCAAAGCTCCTCTGTGGAGATGGGAGAACCTTCCACAAGGACAACCATCTCTGCAGCATTCCACCAACCAGGCTTTTATGGTAGAATTGCCAGATGGAAGCCACTCCTCAATAAAAGACACATTACAGCCCACTTGGAGTTTGCCAAAAGGACCTTAAGGACTCTCAGACCATGAGAAACAAGATTCTCTGGTCTGATGAAACCAAGATTGATCGTTTTGGCCTGAATGCCAATCGTCACGTCTGGAGGAAACCCGCATTTTTTATTTGATTGGGATTCATTTAGGTTATCCTATTTGATCTGAGAAACCTGAATGATGTAAAAAGTGTATGTCTTATTACATTGTCATGCATTTTATCTCCAGCCTGTAGACCATAGAAAAGGCCACAAAATATTTCTACAATAGCCTATATCTGCTGCATGATTTATGTTAGATAATTGTTTTTGACGGAACGTTGGTGGAGCGCCACAGTGATGCGTCTCTCCATCAGCACCCTGGAGAGGTGCGGTGGGAATGGACAAGCAAAATATTTTACTCCGCTGCCTTTGACAAAGTGAGCAATGTTTATCACAGGGCGGCATCAGCGCTCACCTAAAAAGCCAATGTGCCACTGCTTGAGAGAAATTGTCATTGGTTTTGGGCAGAATTATGTTAGGTTTTATGTGTTGTTGTTGTTGGAGGTCCGGCCATAGGCAGCTGCCTAATCCTGCCTCATGAGCTCATGGGCCGTGGAAATGTGAATGCATGAGCAGAGAAGAACCCCATACCTATACTGTAAAATATGGTGATGAAGCTTTGATGTTATGGTTCTATCTTGCTTCCACTGATCCTGGGGTCCTTGTTAAGATCAGCGGCAACATAAACTTTACACAGTACCACGACATTTTAGCCAAAAACCTGATTTCCTTTGCCAGGAGGCTGAAACTTTGCTGCAAGTGTATCTTCCAGCAAGAAAATAACCCCAAGCACACATCAAAATCCACAAATAAATGGTTAATTGGCCACAAAATCAACATTTTGCAATTTCCATCTCAGTCTCCGGACCTAAAACTCATTGAAAACATATGGTTTGAATTGAAGAGGACAGCCCATAAGCGCAGACAAAGCATATCAAGGATCTGGAAGGAATCTGTATGGAGGAAGATCCCTCCCAATGTGTCCTCCAGTTTATAAAACATGTTAGAAAAAGGATCAGTGCCGTTATCCTCGCAAGGTGAGGTATTGAAAGGTATTGAAAACAGGGGTGTCAATAATTTTGACCCCTACCTCTTTCAGATGTATTTTATAACTTGTTAAAGTTATAATCACCTGACCAAGTCCTAAAGCAATAGGACTCCCTAAATTGTTCTCAGATTATTACCAATCCCACAAGGTATGACTCCAAACACCAAGAAAAGGCTACTCTCCTCGATGTTATCCTCACAAATAATCCTAATAGGTATCAGTCTGGTGTTATCTGTAATGGCCTTAGTGATCACTGTTTTACAGCCTATGTTTGTTATGGCTGCTCAGTGACACGACCTGTTTTATTTATTTATTTATTTATTGATCATAGATGCTTGCTAAAAAACTTGATTGAGCAAGCAAGCCTTCCTTCATGAACTGGCCTCTGTATAATGGTATAGAAAAAACTTGACGCTTGACGCTCAGTCGAAGACGCTTGGACCTTATTTTTTGATATTTTCAGTGGTATTGTTAACAAACACGCCCCCATAAAGAAAATKAGAATTAGAAATAGGTTCAGCCCCTGGTTYGACCGTGATCTTGCAGAGTTGCTCCACTTCAAGAATTGTATTTGGCGAAAGGCTTGGCACACGCATACTCAGGCTGATTGGCTCTCGTTCAGGCAAATGAGAAATAAGTGCACTCAGGCTATCCGGAAGGYCAAAGTTAGTTACTTTAAGGAGCAGTTCTCTCTCTGTGGGTCTAACCCCAAGAAGTTCTGGTAAACGGTTAAAGACCTGGAGAATAAATCCTCCTCCTCACAGCTGCCCATGTTCCTGTTGATGATGTGGTTGTTACTGACAAGAAGCACATGGTTGAGCTCTTTAATCACCACTTCATTAAGTCATGATTCCTATTTGACTCAGCCATGCCTCCTTGCCCATCCAACATTTCCTTATCTCCCACCCCTTCTAATGCGACTATCCTTGATGCTTCTCCCTCTTTTCCCCCTGCCCCGCTACAAAGTTTCTCCCTACAGGCAGTCACTGAGTCTGACCCCAAAAAACCCTCTGGGTCAGATGGTTTAGACCCTTTCTTATTTAAGGTTGCTGCCCCTATTATCACCAAGCCTATCTCCAACCTTTTTAACATCTCTCCTTTCTGGGTAGGTTCCCATTGYTTGGAAGGCAGCCACGGCTCGTCCTTTATTTAAAGGGGGAGATCAAGCCGATCCTAACTGTTATAGGCCTATTTCTATTTTGCCCTGTTTATCAAAAGTGTTGGAAAAACTTGTCAATAATCAACTGACTGGCTTTCTTGATGTCTATAGTATTCTCTCTGGTATGCAATCTGGTTTCTGCTCAGGTTATGGATGTGTCACTGCAGCCTTAAAGGTCCTCAATGATGTCACCATTGCCCTTGATTCTAAGCAATGTTGTGCTGCTATTTTTATTGACTCGGTCAAAGCTTTTGATACGGTAGACCATTCCATTCTTGTGTGCTGTTTAAGGAGTATTGGTGTCTCTGAGGGGTCTTTGGCCTGGTTTGCTAACTACATCTCTCAAAGAGTACAGTGTATAAAGTCAGAAAATCTGCTGTCTCAGCCATTGCCTGTCACCAAGGGAGTACCCCAAGGCTCGATCCTAGGCCCCACGTTCTTCTCAATTTACATCAACAACATAGCTCAGGCAGTAGGAAGCTCTCTCATCCATTTATATGCAGATGATACAATCTTATACTTAGCTGGCCCCTCCCCAAATGTTGTGTTAAATGCTCTACAACAAAGCTTTCTTAGTGTCCAACAAGCTTTTTCTACCCTTAACCTTGTTCTGAACACCTCCAAAACAAAGGTAATGTGGTTTGGTAAGAAGAATGCCCCTCTCCCCACATGTGTGATTATTACCTCTGATGGTTTAGAGCTTGAGGTAGTCACCTCATACAACTACTTGGGAGTATGGCTAGACGGTACACTGTCCGTCTCTCAGCACATATCAAAGCTGCAGGCTAAAGTTAAATCTAGACTTGGTTTCGTATCGTAATCGCTCCTCTTTCACCCCAGCTGCCAAACTAACCCTGATTCAGATGACCATCCTACCCATGCTAGATTACTGAGACATAATTTCTAGATTGGCACACTGTCCTTCTCTCAGCACATATCAAAGCTGCAGGCTAAAGTTAAATCTAGACYTGGTTTCGTATCGTAATCGCTCCTCTTTCACCCCAGCTGCCAAACTAACCCTGATTCAGATGACAATCCTACCCATGCTAGATTACGGAGACATCATTTATAGATTGGCAGGTAAGGGTGTTCTCGAGCGGCTAGACGTTCTATACCATTCGGCCATCAGATTTTCCACCAATGCTCCTTATAGAACACATCACTGCACTCTGTACTCCTCTGTAAACTGCTCATCTCTGTATACCCGTCGCAAGACCTACTGGTTGATGCTTATTTATAAAACCCTCTTAGGCCTCACTCCCCCTTATCTGAGATATCTACTGCAGCCCTCATCCTCCACGTACAACACCCGTTCTGCCAGTCACATTCTGTTAAAGGTCCCAAAAGCACACACATCCCTGGTCGGTCCTCTTTTCAGTACACTGCAGCTAGCGACTGGAACAAGGTGCAACAAACACTCAAACTGGACAATTTTATCTCAATCTTTTCATTCAAAGACTCAATCATGGACACTCTTACTGACAGTTGTGGCTGCTTTCTGTGATGTATTGTTGTCTATTTCTTCTTGCCCTTTGTGATGTTGTCTGTGCCCAATAATGTTTGTACCATGTTTTGTGCTGCTACCATGTTGTGTTGCTACCATGATGTGTTGTCACGTGTTGCTGCTATGTTTTTGTCTTAGGTCTTTCTTTATGTAGTGTAGTGTTGTCTCTCTTGCTGTGATGTGTTTTGTCCTATATATTTTTTTAAATATATTTTTAATCCCAGCCCCCATCACTGCAGGAGGCCTTTTGCCTTTTGGTAGACCGTCATTGCAAATAAGAATTTGTTTTTCACTGACTTGCCTAGTTAAATAAAGGTTAAATAATAATAAATAAAATAAAATGGCCAGTGCAGTCAAAAATGTGATTTTCATGTGTTGTATATAGTGTATATTTCCACACTATGAGGTTGGAATAGTACTGTTAAATTGTGACAATGATAATGCCATTTTAGTGTAAGAACTGTTTGAAAAGACCACCTGAAATTCCAGTCTGTTTTGGTGGTATGACTTTTGGACTGGCAGGTGACATCAAACTAGCTAATAGACCAATGAGAAAGAGTGTTCCAAACCTYTCTGCCAATAACAACTAGTCTTCAGTCTTCCCCTCCCACTCAGACCACTCCCAGACAGACATAGCAAAATTCTTGCTTGAGAAATTGCTCTTAGCTAAGAAGCAATTTCTGCTTCTTTTTTTACCATTTTAATTGAAAACAACCACAGTAAGGTACTTAATTGTTACCCAGAAATGATTTGATATTGAGATAAAAACAGCTGCATTGGACCGTTGAACAAAATCTGTTTCTCTGAGCAATTGTATTAGTGTAAAATAATATAATTTCCATATTTTTGAAGCTTACAATATGGAGGAACGTGTTCGGGGCCTTGCATTTTTTTTTWMTTTTTTTTCTCACCTTTATTTAACCAGGTAGGCTAGTTGAGAACAAGTTCTCATTTATAACTGCGACCTGGCCAAGATAAAGCAAAGCAGTGCGACACAAACAACAACACAGAGTTACACATGGAATAAACAAACATACAGTCAATAATATCATAGAAAAAGTCTATATACAGTGTGTGCAAATGAGGTAGGATAAGAGAGGTAAGGCAATAATTAGGTCATAGTGGCAAAATAATTACAATATAACAATTAAACACTGGAGTGATAGATGTGCAGAAGATGAGTGTGCAAGTAGAGATACTGGGGTGCAAAGGAGCAAAATAAATAAAATAAATAACAGTATGGGGATGAGGTAGTTGGATGGGCTATTTACAGATGGGCTATGTACAGATGCAGTGTGAGCTGCTCTGACAGCTGGTGCTTAAAGCTAGTGAGGGAGATATGAGTCTCCAGCTTCAGTGATTTTTGAAGTTCGTTCCAGTCATTGGCAGCATCCCTGGCCACAGCTTCGGTCTCGCCCACAAAGGGTAAAGAATAGGGAATCTCTCAATGAAATGCATTTATTTTAGTGCTGCGTTAAATGGCTTAAAATATAATATTTTCATATAATCATGTATTCTATCTATAACCAAGTTAATGCCTGACTTGTGATGTACAAGCCATCAAATGGAATTCCGAATAATAAGTCACTGTTATCACTTAAGGTGCACAAATGCCAATTCAATACAGGCTAGAACAACTGCATGCCAATGCAGGTGTTCCGTGCACTGTAAAAAGTCACAAAAAAAGGCACGAAGCGGCTGAGMTACCTAGCTGTTAAGCATTTTGAACGTGACACCTTTCTAGCAAGCAGAAGACAGCAAGCTAGCTAACTATTTTCCAATTAGGCATTAGTTTCATAACCAATAGCTAAGGTTGCAAGCTAGCTTAATCTAGCCTGCATAATACTGTTTTCCTTGTTTGTTGATCTGCAATGCTAGCTAGCTATCTTTGCAGTTCCAACCTGCCCATCCAACCAGATCGCAATGGGGAGCTACAGTAGCTAGCTAAATATTTCTAGTACAGAACAGACATTCTTCAAGTTGAAGTTTGATATTAGTAGTGCTGTAGTAAAGGATCTATTATACAGCCAGATAAGACAAATACGATTTAAACCTACAAATATAGCATGTCTGTCATGTATACCCCCTCTCCGGGCTCTAGGTCATCAGGCTGCTGATTATCCCGCACACCTGTCACCATCGTCAAGCGCACCAGTGCCTCATGACACTCACCTGGACTCCATCACCTCCTTGATTATCTTCCCTACATCTGTCACTCCCCTTGGTTCTTTCCTCAGGTGTTATTGACTCTGTTTCATGTCGGTGCGTTGTTTGTGTTTCGTGTTTATYGTTCTGTTAATTTATTAAAACACTCACTCCCTGTACTTGCTTCCCGACTCTCAGCGCGCTCGTTACAGTGTCAATTTCAAGCAAATCACATGTAAGTGAATGGGTTTTCCGACGTTCTAAAGCTTTGTTTGCCCTTGTGGTCTTTGCTAAGCTAAACAGTGGGCYTCACGTCATTGATGACACAAACCTGTCTTCTTCCATAGCTCATTATTTGAATTATGTATTTTATATAATAAWTTTTGCTTATCTTTAGCAAGGATGTCAATCATTTCAGACCCCACTGTATCTCTATGGTTTCAATTGTTTTGGTTGTGACCGTATCGGTGTGGATTTGTTTTWACTTATTTCAGACTTTATAGAATCCCCACAGCTAACATATGGCTGGCTATCTTTCATTTGGACAGATGCACATACCAGTAAACATATATTTTAGTCACAAAATCATACTTTACATATTTATTGATATATTAGATGTTCGGTAGTGGCACTTCCTAAAAATACATGAAGATTTACCAACTTGCTCACTCACCATGTGGCCAGGCTGGAGAGGTGTGCAATCCCATCACCTGATGATATTTGTAGGGGTGTGGCTTAAGGCACAATTCTTCTACAGTCTTTTAATGTGTGTGTTTTGGTAGTTATCTCAAAGGGTGCGATAGCATACTGATCACGTTTTCTAATTAGATCAGTATCTTTCAACGTAATAATAGAACAACTCAATGTTCCATTGAAATAATAGTGTTAAAAAAGTTTAACAAATATGAATTGCTTTATTTAAAAAAATAAAGCCACCTCTCAATAGAAATAGGTGAATGAACAATGACTTTGTACTATATTAATTTAACATTTTGTTTGTTATTGCCTTGGGTTGAATTAGAACATACACTACATGACCAAAAGTACATGAACACCTCCTCGTCAAACGTCTCATTCCAAAATCATGGATATTAATGTGGAGTTGGTCCCCCCTTTGCTGCTAYAACAGCCTCCACTCTTCTGGGAAGGCTTTCCACTAGATTTTGGAACATTGCTGTAGGGACCTGCTTCCATTCAGCCCAAAGAGCACTAGTGAGGTCGGGCACTGATGTTGAGCGATTAGGCCTGGCTCGCAGTCAYCGCTCCAATTCATCCCAAAGGTGTTTGATGGGGATGAGGTCAGGAATWTGCGCAGGCCAGTCAAGTTCATCCACACCGAACTTGACAAACCATTTCTGTATGGGCCTAGCTTTGTGCATGGKGGCATTGTCATGCTGAATCAGGAAAGGGCCTTTCCAGAACTGTTGCCAAAAGGTTGGAAGTACAGAATCGTCTAGAATGTCATTGTATGCTGTGAGTTAAGATATCCCTTCACTAGAACTGAGGGCCCTAGCCCGAACCATGAAAGAAGGCCCCAGATTATTATTTCTCCTCCACCAAACTTTACAGTTGCCACTATACTTTGGAGCAGGTTGCGTTCTCCTGGCGTCCACCAAAACCCAGATTCGTACGTCGGACTTCCAGATGGTGAAGCGTGATTCATCACTCCAGAGAACATTTTTCCACTCTTCCAGAGTCCAATGGCAGCGAGCTTTACACCCCTCCAGCCGACGCTTGGCAGTGCGCATGGTGATCTTAGCCTTGTGTGCGGCTGCTCGGCCATGGAAACCCAATTCATGAAGCTCCCGACAAACAGTTMTTGTGATGACGTTGCTTACAGAAGCAGTTTAGACAATTTTAACATGCTATGCTCTTCAGCACTTGGCGGTCTCATTCTGTGAGCTTGTGTGTCCTACCACTTCGTGGCTGAGCCGTTGTTACTCCTAGACGTTTCCACTTCACAACAACAGCACTTATAGTTGACCGGGGCAGCTCTAGCTGGGCAGAAATTTGACGAACGAAGTTGTTGGAAAGGTGGCATCCCATGGCAATGCCACGTTGAAAGTCAATTAGCTCTTCAGAAAGGCCATTCTACTGCCAATGTTTTCCTTTGGAAATTGCATGGCTTTGTGCTCCATTTTATACATCTGTTGCAACGGGTGTGGCTGAAATAGCCAAATCCACTAATTTGATGGGGTGTCCACGTAATTTTGTATATGTAGTGTATCAATACAATTTGATTTGATTCATGATGTAAATAAATGTCCTAAGTTTGGAGACATAACTGTTTTGATAATTTGTTTTTTTAGTGGTGGGACTGCAATTTGCCTTCTGTTGAATCATGCATGTACTCCGCAGCAAAGCCACTTCTGTTCAAACAAAAGGAAAAAATGCTTTCCTGATTCCCTCCCTTAACATCCTGGGATCAGGGGAGAGTACGCTACTTTACCTGCGCTGCAACAGAGCCCTCCAAGGAGAGAGAGAGAGAGCCTAACACACACCCTGAGGAGTGAATTATCTTGGCTGCTAAAATGAGCCCTCCGACAACAGTGACATTGAAAGATTCATTTGCACAGTGTTTGCAAACCCAACCAGCCCCTACCCCCTCCAGCCCTCTTCCACAAAACCCCCCGGAGTCATCTAGTGTCGACCGTCCTCGCATCAGCCGACGGGGGGATGAAGAGAACAGCCAACCAGCACCTCGGAGGGAGCCGTCACCCCCCCACCCCTCTCCTGTCCCCAAAACGGTGGCATACGGCTGTCAGCTCCCAAAACGAGATGTCGTGTCAACGCGGGAAAATTACACAATAACGAGGCCCACTTGAGATTAGGCTAATGAGAAAATCAAAACACAATTTAATTCTTGTCAGCGGCAAAGCGTCTTTAAATTACCTCTTGTAGCATGCTGATTAAGAGAAGTCTGCCAGTCAGCCTGCTTCCTCTATAAATAGCCCCAAGGCTTTCTGGACCAGGCTCGCTTTGTTTTGTGGCAGCAACACACACACACACACACACACACCCACACACACACACACACACACACACACACACACACACACACACACACACACACACACACACACACACACACACACACACACACACACATGCTCTCTCCTCATGTCACCTGCTTTGACCAAATGTCTGTTTGTTCAAAATGACCACATGTCCATAGGTTCAAAATGGCCCTGCAAGTGTGATAGTTTTATACACTTATTATTTGATATTGGCTGCAGCACTGTCATCAAGTTAATCCTGTATGTCCTCATTTACTTTGCCCTATGAGAAAGCACAACAGTATCAGTATGCAGAACAGCAATGCTTCAAGAAATGGTTTGACTTTGTTACTACTACAGATGAACTGTGGAATGTTCATATTTACCAAAGGCAACTATCCCTGTTTACCAGAGATATCCAGGTTCTACTGTTTAATGATCTTCCCAGTTCAACGCTATTGTTTTCTCTCCAAGGGCCATTTCTCAACTTGTCATGATCCTGGCATCTGCAGTTTGCTCCCCTAATATCGATGTCACAATGGCAATTAACTGGCAAAATGTAAGTTACAATGAGCCACGATAAGGCCGGATGATCGCTATTCCCAAACAACCTGCAAGCATATGGCACCAAATGTTACATTTCTCTAATAGCCCATGAGAGTAGCCGTGTTGCCATTCAAATGAAGGGGAAAGCTGTGCTGAAAGCACAGAAGTAGGTTGCATCTCAGAGGGTATCACTTCAGATGTATCAAACCTGCTATAACATAGTTAGTTGTAAATATGTTTGTAAATGTATATACTAATGCATTTTAAAGTATTGTAATGTGTTATAATTTTATTGTATACTGTGTTATCAACCAATGTTTTTCTAATTTCAAGCAGTGGAAGCCCCTGCTCGCCAACAGATCAAATTGTTTCCCCATCGTGACCTGTCACAATACCGAGGTGACCAGCCCAGATTTTTTTTGCCAGTGCTTTGATTGCCACCGTCGGGCAGTCAAGGAGCTAACGCTATTTCCACGTCTTTACGTGCTCCGCCTCTCTCCTCGACACGGCTCCAGGAGAGCCATATGGCTGCAGGACACGCTCCTCATTTTTCAGATAACTTCTCAAGCGAGAGGACAGGGCCGGAGCTCTGGAGAATTAGCCCTACCTCCCCACATGCATGTTTTGAATATGGAGCAGCTGCCATTATCTGGTCAGAGTTCTTGTATGACCAGCAAGCAGCTAATCTCTGAATTAAGTACAATTTAATTGGAGCTTTTTTGTTTGTATGACTGACTGAGGAAATGGCTTCACTTTCATGTCATATAAGGGGATTGACCTGTGCCTTAGCAAGTCGACATACAGTGGCTTGCGAAAGTAGTCACCCCCCATGGCATTTTTCCTATTTTGTTACCTTACAACCTGGAATTAAAAAATATTTTTTKGGGGGGGTTGTATCATTTGATTTACACAATATGCCGTCCACTTTGAAGATGCAAAATATTTTTTCTTGTGAAACAAGCAAGAAATAAGACAAAAAAACTGAAAACTTGAGCGTGCATAACTATTCAACCCCGAAAGTCAACACTTTGTAGAGCCACCTTTTGCAGCAATTACAGCTGCAAGTTTCTTGGGGCATGTCTYTATTATCTTGGCACATCTAGCCACTGGGATTTTTGCCCATTATTCAAGGCAAAACTGCTCCAGCTCCTTCAAGTTGGATGGGTTCCACTGGAGGACAGCAATCTTTAAGTCATACCACAGATTCTCAATTGGATTGAGGTCTGGGCCATTCCAAGACATTTAAATGTTTCCCCTTAAACCACTCGAGTGTTGCTTTAGCAGTATGCTTAGGGTCATTGTCCTGCTGAAAGATGAACCTCCGTCCCAGTCTCAAATCTTTGGAAAACTGAAACAATTTTAGTCTCATTTGACCAGAGTACCTTCTTCCGTATGTTTGGGGAGTCTCTCCCATGCCTTTTGGCGAACACCAAAAGTGTTTGCTTACTTTTTTCTTTAAGCAATGGCTTTTTTTCTGGCCACTCTTCCGTAAAGCACAGCACTGTGGACTGTACGGCTTAAAGTGATCCTATGGACAGATACTCCAATCTCCACTGTGGATTTTGCAGCTCCTTCAGGGTTATCTTTGGTCTCTTTGTTGCCGCTCTGATCAATGTCCTCCTTGCCTGGTCCGTGAGTTTTGGTGGGCAGCCCTCACTTGGCAGGTTGTTGTGGTGCCATATTCTTTCCATTTTATAATAATGGATATAATGGTGCTCCGTGGGATGTTCAAAGTTTTGGATATTGTTTTATAACCCAACCCTGATCTGTACTTCTCCACAACTTTGTCCCTGACCTGTTTAAAGATCCTGCCGCTTGCTTGGTGGTGCCACTTGCTTAGTGGTGTTGCAGACTCTGGGGCCTTTCAGAACAGGTGTATATATACTGAGATTATGTGACAGATCATCTGACACTTATATTGCACACAGGTGGACTTTATTTAACTAATTATGTGACTTCTGAAGGTAATTGGTTGCACCAGATCTTATTTAGGGGCATCATAGCAAAGGGGGTGAATACACACACCACTTTTCCGTTTAAAAGAAATATATATTACTTTTTTTCATTTAACTTCACCAATTTGTACTATTTTGTGTATGTCCATTACATGAAATCCAAATAGAAATCCATTTAAATTACAGGTTGTAATTTACGCCAAGKGGGATGAATACTTTTGCAAGCCACTGTACAGTAGCACTCTTCCGGGCTCTATAAAAAATAATCATTGGTATTAGGAAACTACGGTCAATCTGAGCTAGCCTGATAGGTTTGTTAGCATTACTCCCATCATTCTATGAATTGCTGCATTCCTACATTATGTCCTTAGGATGGTTGGATCCTGTCTCCTCAAAGGGCTGTGCCATTGAAAGAGTTAAGACTTCTTCTCTCCTGATACCCTGATGTTGGCAATGCATGACAGCACCAGTTGACAGCACAGCTATGTATGACAGATGACAGTGGAGGTAGGAGCGATCTGGAAKTGGAGATGATTATGAAGATAAGGTGTCCACAGGACATTCCCCCCTCCCCCACTCTCACGCGTGCGCATACACACACTTTCCTCAAAGGCATCGTCCCATCTATTTGACACAGTAATTACAGCACACACTGATTCCAATGATGGATGAAGTCCCAGTCTGGGAKGAACGGTCGCTCCTTCCTCCCTCTCTCTCCCCTTCTCTCTCTCGCTATCTCTTATGCCCTTCCTATGTCCGTGTTACCCATAGTCCTAAACTCCTCTCAAAAAGTCTTACTTATCAATACAAACAATGGCTGTCTGAGAAAGACAATGTGCAGCAATGCTAAACTCCATCCCATCTACAGGATTATGCATCCTTTTATCCCCCAAAACCGAAGGAGAGTAAACCGAAGGACAGTTGTCACCTTGAAGAATGTTAGGACTGATTATACTGTCAAAGATTACACCTTATCCATTGCGCGAGCACGCACACACACTCGCACAGAGGAGCGAGTAAGTGAGTGAGGTGTGCCTGACTGCCTGCCAGTGCAGCAGCAGATGCTGCCTGGCGTTTAATTGAGTTCTTAATGCAGCACAAAAGGAGAGGCCCGATTCAATTTGGCTCCTCGCGCCTCGTCCCACTGCCCTTTATGTTTCATTATGGGGGAGCCAGAACACCTGGCGGGAGCCTTGGGACGTGGCGGAAAGCAAGGTGACGGCCGCCACACTAGATGTGACAAGGATGGCAGGGTGGCGAGGGTGCAGGAGGAGAAGGAGGGAGGGAGGGGAGTAGCCTCCAGCAAAGAGAGACGTGCTGTTGCCAGCCAGAGAGAGCCAAATAGGCCCATCCCGTTCTAGCTGCCCCCTCCTCACACCTTCACGATGGAGCCGATGACCCCTGACGCATCAAAAGCTGTCAGGGGAGAGGGAGAGACATGCAGGTTTACTGTCAGCCCGGCGCCTGACCTTCTCAACGCCTGCTTATGCCTTTTTCATTAGGCGCCAGAGGGAGGGGGTCCTCTCTGGTCTGCTGCCCCAGCACATTTGCTTGAAATGCAGGCAATCAGACTAATGTCATCGTGGTAAATTAATGCATGTGCCATAACTGTGTGAATATTGCTATTAATATGGAGGGAATTATTCCTCATGCAATTAAGTCATCATATACTAGGATGTTTGAAATGTCTTAATTTTCAATTGGATCACCAACAAGAGCAAGGTGTGGTTAGCAAATGAGCAAGTCTATGGGGGTGCATAACATATTCACAACAGGGTGTAATCCTAACAGCTTTTTTCTTTAATATTTGTTAAACTCCTTCTGGAGTATATCTGGGCTATCTATTCAGGAACAAAGCAAAAATAAAAGCTACTAGTCATTTAGCAGAAGTCTATGGGGACCAGTCATAGAGTTTTGAAGCCATAAACTCCTAACAGTTCACACAGGCTCGCACGAACTTTGTGCCCACTATTGTTTACTGCCCCTCATCTAATGGACCCTTTTCTGCCACCAAAATGTAGCCATTTTGCAGAAAAAAAGGAAGAGATTGGGGATGGTGCCATTTCCAGACAGGATGTGGGTATGGGAATGGGAAATGTAGGCACATTGTTGGCCTTGGGTCTCACCCACACAATCTCTTTCAGGTCTTTTAGAGTAGGACTAGTAGGGCGTTAGTCTACCTTGCGAGTTTCCTGTTCCCTTACATTTAGGCCTATCAGGCTCGAGGGACGTTATGGTTGTGACAAAGTATATTTACGGGGGAGTGGAGAGCATCCCTCCCTGACGTCAGCCGTGCGTTGGCTTCCTACGATGTGTTGATAGCTGAGAAGGGGCAGAATTACTCTGGCCTTTTCCTCTGTGATTCGGCAATGGCTGTTTATAGAAAGGCTTGTGAAACTCTTTAGCCTGTCACTTTGTCTCCCCCGAAACATATGGAAAATCGATTGTATTCCTGGGAACGTTCCGCTGCTGGGCTGTTTTTTGTTGAATCTCTACGGACAAATTGGACCAATGGAAATGGATAAACCCAATGTAGAGGCGGTGTTAGAGGTAAAGGTACTACAGGTTGTCCTTGTGATATATCTAAAATGAAGGCTGCTGCCAAAGTGAAACACTGCGCCAAATATCCTAGTTTGTCAGTTTGTCGAAAACCTTCAAAGAGAGACTGGTACATTGATTGGGGTTATGAGTTGTTTGCATAAACATTTTGTGTGGAGGCTACCTGACTAAAAAACATGCCTTTTTTTCTGAGGAGTTAAACCAAGTCCACACTCGGTCACTCTCTACACAGTGATTCAGATGGCACAGGCTCCCCTCCCCCCCACCTTCTTCAAATTGATAAAGTCACTGCTCTCTCTCCTCTCATCCATCACTTTCCGTCACCATACTGAGTGGAAGACAGAATTAGTTGGGGCTCTGAAGATTTTCTGTAGCACACCAGCAGGGTTAGGGAGTAACGGGATGTAAAGGATTWCAAAAAAACGGTAACTCTAATCTGTTACCTTACCACCCAAAAAATTGTAATCAGATTACAGATACTTTTGCAAAACTAGATGATTACTTCAAGGATTACTTTTAAATTCAGAAAGGATGTTTGTGGATTTTTTTGTTGTTGTTGACACTTTTCTGTTTTCTCAATGAAATTCAAATCAGCCTTGAAAAAAGGTGCAAGTTTAAGTTTGTTCCACCTGAGCGAGTCTGACCACAAGTCAGAGACCTGATAACTCACCAAATGTATTTGATCGATCGCGGGAAAAGAGCAGGAATAGGTTTTTGTAGGCTACAGTCCAAGCAAGCTATGTCTTCTAATGGTACGACTGCATTCAAAGAATGGAAGGGAAAATCACATTAGATTATATAACGACTTGAGGATAAGGATAACAGCAGGGGTGTAGTCTACGACGATACGGATATCACTTATTATTGATATCTACACTTGATGCAGCACTCCATCACACTCCTTCTTGGTAAAATAGCCTCTACACAGCATGTAGGTGTGTTGGGTCATGGTCCTTTAGAAAACAAAATGATAGTCCCACTAAGCCCAAACCGATGGGGTGGCGATCACTGCAGAATGCTGTGGAGCCATGCTGGTTAAGTCTGAATAAATCAAATAAATTCTAATAAATAATTCTAATAATAAATAATTCTAAATAAATCACACCAGCAAAGCACCCCCACACCACAACACCTCATCCATGCTTTACGGTGGGAAATGCAACATAGGGAGATCATCCGTTCACCCACACCGCGTCTCACAAAGAAAACGGTGGTTAGTATCAAAAATCTCAAATTTGGACTTCAGACCAAAGGACAAATTTCCACTGGTCTAATGTCCATTGCTGGTGTTTCTGTGCCCAAGCAAGTCTCTTCTTTTTATTGGTGTCCTTTAGTAGTGTGTTTCATTGCAGCAATTCGACCATGAAGGCCTAATTCACACAGTCTCCTCTGAAACAGTTGATGTTGAGATATGTCTGTTACTTGAACTCAGTGAAGCATATTATTGGGCTGCAATTTCTGTGTTAGGTGGTTACTCTAAAGGCTGGTTACCTAAAGGCTGGTTACTCTAAAGAACTTATCATCTGCAGCAGAGGTAACTCGGGGTCTTCTATCCTGTGGTGGTCCTCATGAGAGGCCAGTTTCATCATAGCACTTGATGGTTTTTTGCGACTGCACTTGAAAAAACGTTCAAAGTTCTTGAATATTTTTGTAATGATGGACTGTCATTTCTCTTTGCTTTTTGAGCTGTTCTTGCCATAAAATGGATGGTCTTTTACCAAATAGGGCTGTATATCCCCTACCTTGTCACAACATACGTGATTGGCTAAACCGATTAATTAAAGAGAAAGAAATTCCACAAATTAACTTTTAAGAAGGCAGAACTGTTAATTGAAATGCATGCCAGGTGACTACTCATGAAGCTGGTGAGAGAATGCGAAGCTGTCATCAAGGTAAAGGGTGGCTATTTTAAAGAATCTCAAATAAAAAATATATTTTGATTTGTTTAACACTTTTTTGGTTACTACATGATTCCATGTGTTATTTCATAAACTCAGCAAAAAGAAAAGTCCCCTTTTCAGGACCCTGTCTTTCAAAGATAATTTGTAAAAATCCAAATAACTTCACAGATCTGTATTGTAAAGGGTTTAAGCATGTGCTTCCATGCTTGTTTCCCATGCTTGTTCAATGAACCATAAACAATTAATGAACATGCACCTGTGGAACGGTCGTTAAGAACACTACAGTTACAGACAGTAGGCAATTAAGGTCACAGTTATGAAACTAAGGACACTAAAAGGGCCTTTCTACTGACTCTGAAAAAACACAAAAGAAAAGATGCCCAGGGTCCCTGCTCATCTGCGCTGAACATGCCTTAGGCATGCTCAAGGAGGCATGAGGACTCGATGATGTGCCAGGGCATAAATTGCAATGTCGTACTGTGAAACGCCTAAGACAGCACGGACCACTCATCATCCTCGCGATGCAGTACGTGTAACAACACCTGCACAGGATCGGTACATCTGAACATCACACACTGCGGGACAGGTACAAGTTGGCAACAACAACTGCCCGAGTTACACCAGGAATGAAACAATCCCTCCTTCAGTGCTCAGACTGCCGCAATAGGCTGAGAGAGAATGGACTGAGGCTTGTAGGCCTGTTTGAATGCAGGTCCTCACCAGGCATCACCGGCAACAACGTCGCCTATGTGCACAAACCCACCGTCGCTGGACCAGACAGGACTGGCAAAAAGTGCTCTTCACTGACGAGTCGCAGTTTTGTCTCACCAGGGGTGATGGTCGGATTTGCGTTTATCTTAGAAGGAATGAGCGTTACCAACTGAGGCCTGTACTCTGGAGCGGGATCGATTTGGAGGTGGAGGGTCCGTCATGGTCTGGGGCGATGTGTCACAGCATCATCGGACTGACCTTGTTGTCATTGCAGGCAATCTCAACACTGTGCGTTACAGGGAAGACATCCTCCTCCCTCATGTGGTACCCTTCCTAAAGGTTCATCCTGACATGACTCTCCAGCATGACAATGCCACCAGCCATACTGCTCGTTCTGTGCGTGATTTCTTGCAAGACAGGAATGTCAGTGTTCGGTCATGGCCAGCGAAGAGCCTGTACCTCAATCCCATTGAGCACATCTGGGACCTGTTGGATCGGAGGGTGAGGGCTAGGGCCATTCCCCCCAGAAATGTCCGGGAATTTGCAGGTGCCTTGGTGGAAGAGTGGGGTAACATCTCATAGCAAGAACTGGCAATTCTGGTGCAGTCCATGAGGAGGAGATGCACTGCAGTACTTAATGCAGCTGGTGGCCACACCAGATACAGACTGTTACTTTTGATTTTGACCACCCCTTTGTTCAGGGACACATTATTCCATTTCTGTTAGTCACATGTCTGTAGAACTTGTTCAGTTTATGTCTGTTGTTGAATCTTGTTTTGTTCATACAAATACTTACACATGTTAAGTTTGCTGAAAATAAACACAGTTGACAGTGAGAGGACATTTCTTTGAGTTTAGKTGTGATGTCTTCACTGTTATTCTACAATGTAGAAAATAGTACAAATAAAGAAAAACCCTTGAATGAGTAGGTGTTCTAAAACCTTTGACCGGTAGTGTAGATTCAATGATTCTTGAAGAATATAACTTGTAAATTCCTCATGAGCTTAGTTCAACTGTCACACTCCATGAGAACCCACAATATAAGCTTGTTTTGCTCCAATGTTTGTAAACATTTGAAATGTAAACAAACACTGTATTGCCTCATAACATGGTTAAAACAATACTGTTGATATCATGGATGGTCAGTCCTTGCATCCATGGCTCTATCTATTAATCTGAGAGTGGTTACATTTCTCCAGGCCCATCCCTCAGCTTTTTACCAAAACAGAGGCGGGGCACCTGTTTTGTTATTGTTTCATCGGTGGATTTGCCCTGAAACAGCTTCATATTATCAAGATGTCAAAGTGTCACCAAAAAAAAGGTAGACAATAGGCCTATTGCAAATGCAGCATATGGCATTTCATTTTCACATGTAAATAGCACTTTTCATGCAGCATTTATTTTTCAACTCGAATCAATGAGCCCAATCAGTCCTCCATGACAACAAAACCATAAACAACAGAGTAGGGCTGGCAAATAAGTTCTGGTAGAAAGTGATGGGTTAGAACAAACCTACATAACCAATCCTTAAAGTAAAAATGAACATCCATATATGGCCAGCTATGTCAACTTTAACATTGATTTATCATTCAATTGGTAACATACATTTTTGTCTTCTTCTAATGCCTGTTAAGGGGAAAGTCATCTAAAAGTAACGGAATGTAATCAGATTACGTTACTGAGTTTGGGTAATCCAAAAGTTATTTTACTGATTACAATTTTGGACAGGTAACTAGTAACTGTAATGGATTACATTTAGAAAGTAACCTACCCAACCACGCACACCAGTAAATTAGCTCAGAGCATACAGTAGATGTTGATTTGAGCGAACCATTTCCTACATACTGTACTACTTCCAAAAAATGTACAATTATTAAGCAATATTGAAATAGTGAGGAGCTATGGCATTAAATACTCCTGAGTACTCTCAGACTTTTTTTTCTCTGTAATGTTAAAATGACATACATCTGGGCACACCAATTGTCATCACCTCAAGAGAGGAAAGCATTTTCTTTGTCTGTATCCTTGTCATGTTTTCATGCTGGCATGACCCCCATTGTTGTATGGGACAGAATGGTGCTCTTTGATGCGATAAGTGATTTAGAGACCAGGAGGACATAAACAAATGGCTCATACAGGATTTGAACAGGAAGGCCCTCCGACTTCAAACAGAAGCATTGAAATTCAATCGCCCGTGGCCAATTTCTCTTCTGTCACATAATTTTCTGACGCTGCAGGTCTAACGTCACGAGTAAAAATGGCACAATGTAACATGGGAAGCCATTATTCATTTCAGTGTGAGAACATAAGGAATGAGTACTGTGCTATTTCAGTTGCTGATTAACACACTTCCTTATTTCTCCTTTCTCTGATACACTTCACACCTTCAAGCTTTACTCTCATACTATTGGGATATACAGCACCATTACATGTCCTACAGAATTTAGTGTGCACAGTGTACAGTATTTTGACAGTTAGTTAAAGTGATAAAAACCATTGCTCAAAAGAATGATGGTCTAACCTGAAACCCATTAGAAGTAAATATGGATAAGTGCATGGTTTCTACAGTGTATTTATGTGTGTACGTATATACAAGTGTGTCTCTCTCACTCTCGCGCTCTCTCTCTCTCTCTCTCTCTGTCTTTCTGTGTGTCTGTCTGTCAGCTGTGGGGGCTGGGTGAGCCACAAGCATATCCTCGACATGAATCACACTTGACTCAGTTTTAATAGCAGGCCCCCAGTGGCACATACAGGGAGCTGCACTGTAGTACAGAGCTACCCCCTCCTCCCCAGCCCTGAGACTTGCCCGAATCTGATCCACCACTGTGGCCCCTTCCTGTGATAATCCCCCTCTGTATCCTCATATACTCCTGTGCCAAGTTACCTTATTTAAAACACCCTCCACAGTGGTGAAAGTGACAGGACCATAAAGTGTGATCAAGCAGCCAGTTTGGGAATCTAAGAGATCTCCGAATGAAAAGTGAGTTGGATGGAAATACTGTATTATTTGTAACTGATGCTGAAAAATGTGAAACCTATCCAATGAAGTTTGTTCTTTCATTCAGTACTGAAATGTAATGCTTCATTTTTGATATTTTCTAGGTAAGAATAGGGTGGCGTTATTGGGGTGGAGGTGAAAACCATACGTCATTAAACGTCCTCATATCGTTGTAGAACATCATTAATGGCTGTGTGGTCTGTGATATGTACCTATTATATCGTCTGTGCTATGGGGACCCTAGGGATTAGGACCATGGCCTTTGGACTGGTATCTCGCAGTGTGAGAAATAATCATTCATTAACCTCTGACCCGGAAGGGATTTGGATCTACGCACTCTTGAGACCCCTCCATTGTTTCCTGCCGCTGCAGCTGAGTCAAGCCAATTGACAATGCACATAATGATCTTAAATGGATTAACTGGCCAAACGCGCCCTGGAGTTTCCTTTTCAATTACGGAGAGAATCGTTTAAATGAAGCCGAGCACCAATACCAGACTCTAGTATACATCCATGGGGAATACAGTGGGAGTGTTGTTCACCCTTCACCACGACAGCTCACTTTGACGGGTTTTTTATTGTGTGTGTGTGTGTGTGTGTCTTCTCCCTTGTGTCTTTGACATGTCATCTCTCAATAAGTTCCCTGAGGTATGGAGTTTATTGTCATCTAGCTCAAGCTGACAGACAAGTTAATCAATCTGGCAATTTTATGCTGTTGAGACCGCAGTCTGTTTGTCCTTTTCTCTTGTTACTCCAATTCCCTCCATCAACAGAGGGGTAGGGTGGTGTTCAAGATATGGCAGTGTTCCAGCTATATTTACTTCAGATAAATGAGGTCATGTACACAACATGCATATTAATGATCTTTATATTATTAATAATATTATTAATGCAAGAAATAATAATATTAATAATAATGACATACCGGTAATAAATATTCTAGTAATGCTAATGCTAATAATCCTAATGCTACGTAATTTATGTCGCTTAATAATATACATTTGTATTTCAAAGCATATTTTATTCCAAGTACCTGTAATGTAAGCCATCCACCCAATTCAATGCACAGTACAGCAAATATAATAAACGCATGAAAAATGTGTTGTCAATGATAAGTCATTTTATTGCATTATATTAAATCAAACAACACAATCTCACACTCAATTTGTGCAAATGTGTACAAAAAGTATTTCAGCAGATTCTGTGCGTTTTTCTGCATTTTTTGTGGTTAATTTGGTGTGAAAAGAGAAATACAAATGTGTGACTTCATTCGCAGGAAAATAAACACATTTTTGTGCGACTTCATTCATAGGAAAATACATGTTTCGGGGGCAAACTTTGGAACAATCTTTTGAAAGTAAGAGCAATGTATGATGGGCAATGGTGTTCTACAATGCCTTTGTTTTGTGTCCCACATTTACTTATATAAAAAAACAAACGTGTTAACAACCCAATATTACTAATCAACCAGGTTGTTACCAAAATAATTACAATATGATAGTAGCCTTACATAGTTTTTTTTATTTATTAATGGCAATACTGTGTTCTATGCTTGTTTTCACTTAATACTTTGGGATACTGGTGCACTTGTAGTCAGAAAGGCCCTTTTTTCGTTTAGGCAACAGTAGGCCTACATGATTTTGTTCATTTCATATTTTGTGGAGCCTACATTACACCATTTCTTTCATAATGCATTTTATACAAGACTATGTCGAATTTTACGAGGGTTGCCAGATTGGAGAAAAAATACATATTATGATTTAATTTTTGGGTATCGATGAAGGTATTTGATTTGGGAATGGGGATACATTTTTATTATGGGAAATTATAATACACACCATAATACACACACATGCACACAAACACTCACTTTGTTTGTACTCATTTTATAGCCAACTCTTGGCTTTTGTATGAATTATTTGTAATACAATATTTGTATCTAGTTGTCATGTATTCATTATCTTTAACTGGTTAAATGTTTGTAGTTTGCATGTTTCAGTAATGATTAACATGGTTAAGTAGACTAAATCTGCTGTATTTTGTTTTTGGTGTATTTGGCACTTTTATACATATTCTGTATTTCCACTGAAGAAAGCAATAATGAATCAACACACTACTGTAAATAAATGGACGCTACCTGTTATAAAACGGAAATTGCTCTCCGTAAATAAATGGGGAAAAATGCTCAGTCTGAACCATTCAGCTATGAGTTACATAGCCCGATAATAATGATACAAGTTATATCACCGTTAAAAGGGGTTTATTTACAACCTCTGGGGTATACCATGGGCAAAGTGATATTGGAGCGTCTGACATATAACCCCTAACTTGAGTTCAGTCTTAGCCAATGAGAACCAAGAGGGGCCTAGACTGGTCCTTCATGACTGGGAAAGGCCTTGATTCTAGGCCGTAGAAAATCCTACATCCATCTCATTAGATCAGAACGGGATGGATCAACAGTTCATATTACAGGTTTGCATCCTAAAAAAAGGATAGTTGTGTTTTGCTGCATAACATACTTACATTATTTGTCTACCCACTTAATGTAGATCATAGTCTGGTTATTAGATATATAAGCTTCAGTGACAAAAGAACACCATGGTTGTAAAGTTTTTTTATTACACTTTGGAAGGTGTATCAATTGACCCAGTTCCTACAAAGATACATCCTTCCTAACTCAGTTGCCGGGGAAGAAGGAAACCGCTCAAGTATTTCACCACGAGGCCAATGGTGACTTTAAAACTGTTACAGATGTGAATGTTTGTGATAGGAGAAAACTGAGGACGGATCAACAACATTGTAGTTACTCCACAATACTAACCTAACTGACAGAGAAAAAAGAAGGAAGCCTGTACAGAATAAAAATATTCCAAAAAGTAATACTGCAAAAAATGTGGCAAAGCAATTAACGTTTTGTCCTGAATACAAAGTGTTATGTTTGGGGCAAATCTAATACAACACATTACTGAGTACCACTCTCCATATTTTCAAGCATAGGGGTGGCTGCATGAAGTTGTGTTTTTTTATAAAAAACTTATTTCACCTTTATTTAACCAGGTAGGCCAGTTGAGAAGTTCTCATTTACAACTGTGACCTGGCTAAGATAAAGCAAAGCAGTGCAACAAAACAACAACTCAGAGTTACACATAAACAAACATACAGTCAACAACACAATAGAAAAATCTATGTACAGTGTGTGCAAATGTAGCAGAGTAGGGAAGTAAGGCAATAAATAGGCCATGGAGGCAAAATAATTACAATTTAGCATTAACACTGGAGTGATAGATGTGCAGATGATGATGTGCAAGTAGAGATACTGGGGTGCAAAAGAGCAAGAGGATAAGTAACAATAGGGGGATGAGGTAGTTGGGTGTGCTATTTACAGATTGGCTATGTACAGGTACAGTGATCGCTAAGCTGCTCTGACAGCTGATGCTTAAAGTTAGAGAGGGAGAGTTCCAGTCATTAGCAGCAGAGAACTGGAAGGAAAGGTGGCCAAAGGAGGTGTTGGCTTTGGGGGTGACCAGTGAAATATACCTGCTGGAGCACGTACTACGGGTGGGTGACCAGTGAGCTGAGATAAGGCGGGGCTTTACCTAGCATAGACTTATAGATGACCTGGAGTCAGTGGGTTTGGCGACGAATATGTAGTGAGGGCCAGCCAATGTTGTGCTTGTAATCATTAAGGACTGGGGAGTTTTTCAGGATAAAAAAGAAACGGAATGGAGCTAAGCACAGGCAAACTCCTATTGGAAAATCTAGTTCAGTCTGCTTTCCACCAGACACTGGGAGATGAATTCACCTTTCAGCAGGACAACAGGCCAAATCTACACTGGAGTTGCAGTTTCGACTAAAATCTGCTTGTAAATCTATGGCAAAACCTGAAATGGGTTGTCTAGCAATGATCAACAACCAATTTGACAGATCTTGAAGAATTCTGAAAAGATTATGGGCAAATATTTCACGGTCCAGGTATGGAAAGCTCTTAGAGACTTACCCAGAAAGACACAGCTGTAAACGCTGCCAAAGTTGATTCTAACAAGTATTGCCTCAGGAGATTGAATACTTATCTAATCAAGATATATTTGTGTTTTATTTTTCATGAATGTTTTACAAATGTTATAATTGTTCTTCCACATTGACATGACAGAGTATTTTGTGTAAATCGTTGACAAAAAAATGAAAATTCAATAAATTTCAATCCCACTTTGTAACACAACAAAATATGGAAAAAGTCAAGGCGTGTGAATACTTTCTGAAGGCTCTGTACGCTGACGAATATCTTTCCTAAGCAAAGACGACTGTAATTCAGGTAAATGTAAGTTCTTTTGACTCAGCTTTTGTGGGAGAATACTGTAGCTATATTTCATGTTTGAGCAAATTCTTATTGAGTTAATGTTATTGTGATATTAACGGTGGCTTTCAGATTTTTTATCTGGGGAAGTAGAAAGACTATGTTTTTTTCTGTTCGTGCAGGCTCATACAGTGTGTGTGTGTGTGTGTGTGTGTGCGCGCGCGCGCGCGTACTTGTGCGTGTGTCTGAAGTAAAGCAGAATCTGAGCACTCCATTCGACGGGTGTGATTAATTTGATAATGATGACCTATCGTGGCACTTTTTGCACAGGTAAGCATGGCTGTCTCCCCAGGTCAGCGGGAGTGGGACGAGGTCAGAGTATAACCGGGTTAACTTTGTTAATGGAGACATGGCACAAAAGGGGATGAAGGGGATGGCCTCTGAGGAAGGACAGCAATCAATGAACAACCCCTGTAATGACATGGAAAGTAACCTTGACTGAGGTGGAGGTCATCCGCTTGGCATGGGTCCAGCCACGAGGAGAGATTTGTTAGTTTCTATTCTTTCAAGATTTTTTTTTAGTCTGTTTTAACACTTAACACTTCAAATGTTTTGACACTTAACACAAGAAACACTTAAGAGTCCTCAAAGGCAAGCAGGACAAAAGTGCCACCCAAAGGAGTATTTCTGAGGAGCATTTTTAAAGTCGTTCAGAAGAGCGTGCTCGTTGTGTGGCCATGTGCCAGTTTTACAAAAGCAAGGCCTTGGTTCCCAGAGACTTCATAGCCTTATGTTCACCGTTCCAACTTTAGATGCATTGTTAGCGTTTGAGCTGCTTCCCAAAAATCATGGCTCACTTTAGCTGAGAAAGAAKTTGTATAGTTATATGTTAAGCTGGTGAGATTCTGGTGTTATACAAAACACCCTGTATTAACATTGAGCCTTTATATTAACAACCATCGTAAAATCATCAACCGCGGGGATCCCGGACATCGGCTGGCCACTAGCTCAGTGTCTGAACTGAGGGTTCCTCTCAAAATGAAAATACTGGGGAAATGCAATACCACTTAGGGCTGGACAGTGAGTAATCCTTTTGAGTGTCAGCTGGAACTTGAACCTTTAATCCCTTGGATTTTAAAATCTCGAGAGTTGCAGATTCCTTATAATTTACATTAACCTCTGGAATTCGCGCCATGCCACTGAGTCACAGGCTGGATACTTTACGGCAGAAAATATATAGGCCAACAACTATGTCACTTTAGTAAATCTGTTCCATTCTCACAACTATAGTATAGAATGGTTGTAAAAAAATATGACTAAGATTGCCATGTCACAACATACAATCAGAGGCCTAGTTCCATTGATGTTTATATGGCTAATGTACAGTATGTGCCTTACAACAAACTGCAAACCAAGACATGTTTTCATACTAGACCATTTGTAATATCTTATTATATCTACATCGTTTTTTATTTGAATCTATATGGCACAATGTAATTATCAAATAAATACAAAAATGCAGGATACTTCACAAATTGCTTCTTGCCTGAAGATTTACTGTATTGCTTTGGATCACTCAGTTATCTTGAAATGGTCAATTATATACAGCTATAACAGTTTCAAATATCAATATGTAACAATACACTGTAATTATACTCTACCTGCCTATGTAGCGTACTGTACATGCAAATGCATGGGTAAAGGGACGCTTGGTATAACGTTGGACCCCTGAAAATGTTGGTATTTTCTTTGACACAAATTAGACACAAAACACTCTGTTGAATGTCATTGCATCATACTATGTTTGATTTACTACCAGGGCTTTTGTTCCCTTAAACAACACACTTCTCTCCATGACTCAATGTCAATTTTTTTTTGACTTGTTAAGCATTAAGAACCTGTGGCTCTCCCCTTTAGAGTAGAGTTCACACTACCGTCCACACTAGCCCTTTTAACTGATCTATTCAGATACTGTTTGTGAGGAAATACAAACTGTAACACTTGGCTATAAACCATGAGAAGTCCAATACTCATGGCCATGTGTGAATTCAATACGTCTTGGAGGCCAACCTCGAAGAACTACTAGTAAGCTTGCTAACAACAAACTCCTTCCTACACGTGACGCTAGCTGCTCCTAATAAGATAATCGACTAGAAAGACCAGGGATATCAATTGTCAATAACCTTTCACACACATTTGTGGAAAAATATGGCAGAAAATTACAGTGAAGCAAAATCCAATCTGGTCTTTGGAAATGCTGCATCGAGGTAATTTTAGCCAGCGCGGCAGCTGTAGGATAGCATACTGTAGATAGTTTCGAAATACCTGTTTCCACTTCCAGATATCAGACCGTTGATGGCTGACTGTTTGCCAGCGTCCCACAAAAGGATATATCGCTAAAACATTGAGATTTGGGTTTATTTTGTCAGGTTGATTTATTGTTTGTTTAAGTCAATTTATAGGTGCTCTGACTTAATATAATGTACAAAACATATTGGTAGAAAGAAAATGTTTAAATAGGCCTACATAACATTTTGGGACAATTTATTTAGTCCACACAATATGTAAGGGATAATCAACGAGGGGCTATGYGTTCTATGGAAAATAATGATTGTGTGTTGCCGTGGTAACAGTTCTATCTTGCKATTATGAAAAWTCAACATTACCAATACTGTTTTCAATTTGACTTTTGTTTTAAAACGCAGCTCATACAAAACATTTAGAAATTGAATTCTTACCGTGCAAATATACTGTGTGTTTTAGGAAAATAATACACACTCCAGAATGCCCTTCAAGACAATCAGAAAGGAGAATTCAACAATGCCATGGTATAATTAAATGATAATGCCCTCAAAGCCGGTGTTTGAAGGATATATTGGATATATAAGTTTATGTTAGGCCCGAGATGAAGTCGAGGGTATAATGACGGGTTGGTGAGTCGGAAGCAAGTGCAGGTGAAACGTTTTAATAAAACAACAGAACCAAGAACACGACACAAAAATATGGCAGAACGCCGATACAGAAGAACAGTACCAACTGGTGAGTGAACCTGAGAGAGTGACATATAAAGGGAAAGAAATGATGAAGGTAATTGAGTCCAGGTGTGAATCATAATGAAACACAGGTGCGCTTAATGATGAGTGCCAGGTGTGCTTAATGATGAATCCCAGGACCGGTGGTTAGTACTCTGGCGACGTCATATGCCGGAGGGGAGGAGCAGGAGCAGACGTGACAGAGGGCCAGCAAACCGTGCCAATATATCCTCCAAACACCGGCTTTGAGGGCATTATCACTTTTATACAACAAATTACCAACATATTCAAATAATGATTGACATATTTTCATTTAAAAYGTTATTTTGATGAATTTATTCATACTATTTAATCCTTTCACAAGATATTGTCCTGACACAAATCTAGGGTTGCTACCCAAGCCGGCTGGTCGTTCGTTCTATCGGTTCGGTTGCCAGAGACGCAACCCAGTCGTTCAGTCTTTTTGTTCTATATCTATGGAYGCGACCCAGTCGTTCGTCCAAAATGTTTCAATGCCATACTGTCTGGCAACGTTTTTATCCCTTGCTTGCTAGCTWGCCAACTAAGGCTAACTGACGGTTATGTCAAAAAGTGCACCCAGAATAACAGAAAATTAGCTGCATTTGCATTTGTTTAAACTGTTTTCTAGTGACATTATTTAGATACATTAATAACAATGACCTAATGAGGTGTGATTTCGCTTGGCTTAGAAAATATGCTCACTCATCAGGACGTTGTTGTTCAGAGGAGCTAGCCAACAACACAGCTAACACAGTCACTTCAAACTAAAGCTGGAAAGACTGCAAACTAGCTGCACTTTGYTAGACCTTTTTTCAATTTACATTTCTTTGTATATATCCATAAAAGTTATGCCAGCTGATTCATGATTTTGACTGTCTGACAAACGCTGCCTGTCTGTTCGTCTCGTCCCGACTCCCGACACGTTCATTACTGTGCGAAAGCTGGAGATCGAATATGAATATTGAAACAATGTTGCAAATGTCGGAGAGACAGACAGCAACGTTTATACAAATCTCCGCTGTTGAAAACTACATTTTAGTCTAAAAGAAATGTGAGATAATGTCTAGATGATTTTTATAGTGGAGATCAAGTTTATAAATTGCCTGGCTGGGCTGATGAGACAGTGGATTGCGCAGTTAGATGGAACAGAGTAAATAGGCATTTTAATGTCATAGCCGGTGGTATGCGGTTTTAACCATCAGCATTCAGGATTAGACCCACCCGTTGTATAAGGAATGTTAGAGTGAGAACAATTGAAGTAAACATACCTTAGGAGAGAAAATATTCCAAAAAAGTGCTATCTAAAGTGAAAAACCATACATGATGTTGTTCGGATATGACGTACTATAAAAATATTAATAACTGAGATCATGATTAGTAGTATTGATGGGGGRAAAAAATCTATACAGTTACATATCGGGATATTATTTTTGACGGTATATCGTATCGTATTGTTTTGACAATATCACATTATTATTTTTGCGTCATAGCTTGTTGTCAATCTTATTTTTAAATAGGGAGCCAATTTGTTTTCAACACGTCCATTTCCATAACTGTTCAAAACATATTTTTTCATAGCTTTCTCTTGTCTCGTAGCAGCATGGTGAGTAATATGTTGGGAACATTGAATCGCAAAAAAATCACAGTATAGAATTGCGATACATATAGAATCATGAGAATCGTGTGAATCGCAATACATGTCAGATCTCCTCAAGGAGATGTGGGTGTAGAATCAGGCGCAGGAGAACCGAGTTCCAAAGAAAGGGCGTTTTATTTTCAGAAGCTCAAAAGAAAACCAACAGGACTCAGGGCTACAGTAAAATACACTGGATAAATCCCCCACTCAGACACAGTCCAGGGAAAACCCCCCCGTAGAACATGTGCGAAATAAAACTCACCCCAACCTCACTGACAGTTCAACTAAAATAATCCCGCACAAACCCCCAAAGGAAATGTTGAATTAAATAACCCCCCTAATTAACCAAAGTGAAACCAGGTGATACACAAAACAGACATAACCAAAAGAAAAGGAAAAGGGATCGGTGGCAGCTAGTAGGCCAGCGACGACGACCGCCGAGCGCCGCCCGAACAGGGAGAGGAGCCACCTTCGGTGGAAGTCGTGACAATACATATCGTATTGGCACCAAAGTATCCTGATAGTATCGTATTGTGAGGTCTCTGGCAAATTCCCAGCAATAATTAGTAGCGTGTAGTTTTCAATCTGTGATTTTCAATTTGTAATTGAGTCATAGACATCATCAGCCAATAAGACATGGAGCTCTTTGGCACCCACAAGCAGTTGCATTACCTGATAATGCATTCCTAGTTGGAACACAATATTCTAAGCCAGGAATGTTAAAACAGCTTTCGTTTGAGGCTATGGAGACTAAGGTTCCTAGAATAGCTGAGCTTTGCAGCTAGCCTTTGTGGTTGGAGTATGTGGCGTGTATTTGCTAATGACGGGGACGGTCTCTCTGTCCCAGCAGGTATTGGCTGCCATCAGAGTATCACTCACAGCACTGCAAGGCCAAACATGGCAGTTTATTTATTCTGCCAGGGTCAGCTAGTAGTCATTTGGCCCTCACACTGAAATATTATTTATTTCACTTCTCTGAAAATAATTCACCAGCACTACACTCTTTCTTCCTCTCATACAACTGCAACAAGATATGTCATGACAATAGCATAAAGTAGTGCAAGTTACAGCATGAACAAAAATTATATATATATAATTTCTGAACTTGGTCACCGATGATATTGCACTCTCCTTTAGAAGCAAAATAATAATCAGCAATGACAAATGGATATTGTTCAAATTCATGAAGACTATGGGGTAGCTTCATAAAAAGTCTCCCTATGCGTCAGCGACTTTGACCATGAAATATGGGTATCACTGTACCGTTGGTCCTCCGCAGTTTATATTTAGAACCGGCCAGGAATTTTGCTTTGAACTGCATGGAAACTATTCTGAATTTAGAAACTAAGAGGGGAGGATAACGAGGAACAAATGCGTTGATAGTATTTATCGTTTGATTTACACTTAGAGGACGCAAGACCTTAGGCAAAACAAATGGAGATGCCCCCCCGACTGGCTACAACGGATTTGGAAAGTTATGATGGTCATTTAAGAAGCAGGTTTTAAACCTAGATGTAGGGCCAGCCTTAAATACAAAGCAGCAGGAGGCTCAAACTGTTTGCTTTCAAAGAGAGATATATAGGCAGTCCAGAACCAGGATCAGTGGCTTTGGGAACTTAAAACCGCAGACGACAGGGAGGGCCATTTTAAACGCCAAGATGGATAGGCTCCTCTTGGCACTGGCGGACATGGTTAAAAGTTTGTCTCGTTTGATACAAATGATCCAAATCTCGACTGGTTTTGAGTCCAAAATCGTTTAAAGCGACAGTGATGTTAAGAATGTTAGTGGTGTATAAGACAACCTACTTGAGTTAGTAAAATAAAGACACTGTACCTTTAAAACGTGACAAGAGGAGCACATATGTTAGAGGAGGTATTTTTACAGTAAGTGTTTTTTACACTTTACAGTATGTCCCTATGCCTTCATATAGTAGTAATTCAATCTAGTATTTGCAGGTAATAACAATTTGGAACACATTGTTACATAGTACTTACAACTGTTTCAATGTTTATCTTTCATATATTTACAGGTTGAGATATTTAAATGGATTAGATTTGTGAACAAACTCAAATGACTGATTTAACACTCATTTGTAAAATTGAGCTGAAAAATATTATGAGACCGATGAGGAAGCCAAATAATAAACCCTGAATAAACAACCAGCACCTATTTACAAGTACCCCTAATTACAGTTAATTCATAAGTAATTACTGTATCACTAAATAGATCCTCCTTTTGGTATGTCTGCAATTCCCAATCCTGCTAACCCTTCACTGTTTGCAGGATTCCTGACTAGTGACTTGGAGTGCTTTTTACCATTGCATGGTATAGTTAGCCCCATTGTTGACTTTAGTTTACAGGGATAATCCTTCACTATTAAGGCGTATGTATGACAATGTCTGCCTCCCCTCGTTTGTGGGTATCCCGGGGCATCAGGTAAAGCCTCCCCAAATCAATGGCACATATGTTCCACATTACAGTGGGAAAGAGTTCTAAAAAATGTTATCCCTGAGAGTGGTGCACACTGATGACAGACAGGTTCTGATTCCACATATGTTGAAATGTAGAAACCGTTACATGGCCTCTTTGATACTATATGATTTATTGGGCCTTGACACCAGTTGCAAATGTCTTCAGAGAGGGCAGAGGGGCTCTTCTGTGAAAGTGGATAGTGTCTATTAAATCGCTGTTCAGACACACAACAAATGTTGTAAAAAAGTTTTTCTACATACTGTTCAATTTCTGGCGAGATGTTTTTTCATGCTTTATAACGTTTTTCCCACGTAGTTTGTTACTGTTGAATTATTTTTCWGCTGTCTTTTTTAATAGTGCATAGGCAACCGTTGACTACTGAATTTTGCAAACTATTAATATTTGGTTAACTTTACAATAAGTTTCRCATAATACCTAGTTATTTACATAGTAGTGACATAGACACGTACAGTTTAATTATAACAATATAATATGTATGTATGTTTATGGACAGTTATATGAAATAGCATGTGTTTGGCTACAATGACTTTAATTAATAAAACAATATTTGAATAAACAAAAACTTCAAAAACTGTGGCACTGCAGATACAGTATAAAATATAAAAAATATAAAAAGATGAAGTATAAAAGTGGTGGGAAATCACTGTTTGCCTTGATGTAGAAGGTATGTAAGGTATAAGTATGATTTGTTAAATAATAMAAAACATTTATTACTTTATGATTATTTCTAAACTTTCATAAACCTTCATACCATACAAAGTCAATATTTCATCCGTCACATAATAATATTCTTGATAATAGTCTGTATAACCTAATAGAGGCATCCTGTCTCCCTTGACTTTGGCTATGATCGGGACAAATTGCTGAAAGTCTATCTCTGTGCTTGATTGCAACCACAAGACACTCAGCGATATTCAATGTTCTCACAACACCACTGACATCTGGCAAAAGCCTGGCATTTTAATTGAACATCTCTCTGCGTTTAGGAAAATACTCATTCCCTATTCTTGGTGCACACAGATTTTATATTCCAATTGATTGAGTTAGAAAAAGGTCAGGGCAGATAAAAGCAGCATTAAGAAAAGCTGAATGAAATGGCAAAGTTTGTTTGGTTGCAGCAAGACCCCAGCCAGACCACTTTGCAGTACAAACGAGGTTGGCCGGGGTCACTGTCCTGCGAGGTATAATTATATCATAAACTAAGCCTCTCACTCCCACATAACACTAGATAAACACACTCTGATCTCCGTCACTTCTCAAGTACCAAACCAAAACACCACAGCTAACTCAATTAGCTAATGGGGGATCACGCAAACCCTAAATAGGGATTGGTCGGGATGAGCACACTTGTTCTCAAAAATTAATGACCTATCGTGTTTCTGGCCATCATCAAAGTGCCAGGGCTAATGGTACGGCTAAATCTGTATTCAGCAGTGCACTCGTATTCCATTAGAAATGTCAGTCACCTGCTTGACAGTGTACTTCCGTAAGTTTGGCGTTCACTCATGCCCTTGCCACGAGGCCCGGCCTGCAAATGAGCTCTTTAGCTACGTCCTGGGGATGAAGTAATTTGGTTTGCGAGGCATACATAAATATTTCAGCRCGAAGACTTTGGTCACTCTAAACAGCTACAAATACAAGGAGTGAGCTGAGCAACAAGGTAATTAATAATGTACAGTTAGAGCTGACAGCCCATGTACCCCGGACGGTTATAATTGACACTAGCCATGCAAAGGTTACTGTCGCTCTGCATCTCTATTACGCCTTGCTTCATTCAATAACACCTTAGACCTGTGCCAAAGTGACAACCTACTGTACGTCAGCACCACAGTGACACATGGAAACCAGCTCTTACTGTAAGACACAATTCAACTCTGAGGAGACGAAGACAACTTTACCACTGTCACACACAGTGGTTTGTGGCTGCGGTCGTGGTACACAGGTATGGTATGGCAAGCTTGTGATAGAAAGAGGAGCCGAAAAAGTAAACGTGCCATGAAGGCTAGGGAATGCGAGTGAGGGGTTTGGGGAGGGAGGGGGTGGGATATAGTTTTCAGTGAGACCGTGCATGGCAGATTCTTTATGGACTCCCCCCTTCGGCATTTGCTGAAATTAAATCATGATGCAGGGAACAAAGTCTGAAAATAAATAGCAATTTGTTTTATATGTTTTTCTCTTGTCCAGTTGCCTCTGATCTCAAATTGCCTTTGATAAGTCATAATTCATTAAATATGTACTTATATGCAGATCAGACTTTTCCCCTGACCAACAGCAATGTAAAAATGTAATGTAGTCGTAATCTAGTAATGTAATGTACTTACTTTACGGTATGTGTGTACTTTAATTAAATGTTATCTAAATTAATATAATGTCACCTCTAGATGACATTGACATATAAACTAGAGATTAATAATGTGAATGAACTTCAATACTTATAGTTTTGAAAATGTGTAGATGTTTGATGAACTGTGTTACAGTTGCATCTTAACCCATACCTACAATGATTGAAAAACATCATTGCAATATTATTATCAGGCACTAATCACGTCTCAATTACAGTAGCTGCTTCCCTCTGCAGCTGAGAAACTTTGTAAACCTTGCAATTTCTCAAGGTCCCCAAATTAATGCTAAGGTCTGAAGGGGGCAAAAACGAGGCCCGGATCTGTGAACACAATGTGGTCCTCACTTTGGCAGGTTGTTTGTTTACACGCAGCCTGAGATAATTAGACTAGAAGTAATGACCGCTCTCTGATGACAGCCGCTGCAACCCGATCCCCCAGTGTGACATGCTCTTCCCGTCACTCTCGCCTGTGCAACAACTGCAGCGGTCTATTTTTTACCCCGGCTGCTCGGGGCTTGCTTGGCGCCAGCCCCTGGGACCCATAGAGCTAGGGGGCTGACAGGGCCAACGTTGCCATTCGCTCCTTAACCCCCAATGCCCCACCACCAAAAGGCCCAGGAAACTAACACTAAGAACACTGTCAGGACCAGTTGCRCAATCCTCGTTCGTGGACAGGAATGGTAGAAATGCCCAGGCATGTGTTTGGGACCTGATTCCATCTGCTTGACTCGTGGGTTGAAAAAGGTTTTTCCGATGAACCAGTGTGTCCACTACGCAATCATGACAGAATCTCTGAGTAGCATTGCTCCGTAGGGTGGTGAGATGAGAACGATAGCTCCTCAAGGGAGATATCTGAGTGACAAATGCGATTTCAATGGCACTATCCCACTGATAGATGTGTGGGCTCTCTAATGTATTTAGGAGGGCCGCACACATGGTGTTGCAGCTTAGTGAGCCACATGCTTTATCTTCCACAAATCTAAAGCAAACATGGGCAACATGAAAGCCATGCCACCCTTCATAATGAAGCTTTAGAGGGAAAACATTGACTTTCGCTTAGCTGCTATCAAAACTTTACTGCCAGCCAAATGCGTAGGCCTCACAACCCATGGTACTGGAGTAGGGTGTGAGTGTGTGAGTACCCAGTCTCAAACTAAAGCGCAGACGGACAGCTAAAACTACAAGATAAAAGCAGTAAAGTGGCAAATGTTGAGTCAACAATTTGGATAATCATTATCCTTCTCTGGTTGTCTTAAAGGCCAATGTCAAATAGTTACAGTACCAGTCAAAGGTTTGGACACACCTACTCATTCAAGGTATTTTTCTTTATTTTTTACTATGTTCTGCTTTGATGACAGCTTTGCACACTCTTGGCATTCTCTCAAACAGCTTCATGAGGTAGTCACGAAGCTGTCATTTTGGGGCGGCATGTAGTCTAGTGGTTAGAGCGTTGGGTTAGTAACTGAAAGGTTGCTAGATTGAATCCCTGAGCTGACAAGGTAAAAGTCTGTAATTCTGCCCCTGAACAAGGCAGTTCACCCCCTGTTCCCCGGTATGCCATCATTGTAAATAAGAATTGTTCTTAACTGACTTGCCTAGTTGGTAAAAGTCCATATTATGACAAGAACAGCTCAAATAAGCAAAGAGAAATGACAGTCACTACTTTAAGACATGAAGGCCAGTCAATGTGGAACATTTCAAGAACTTTGAACGTTTCTTCAAGTGCAGTCGCAAAAACCATCAAGTGCTATGATGAAACTAGCTCTCATGAGGACCGCCACAGGAAAGGAAGACCCACAGTTACCTCTGCCGCAGAGGATAAGTTTATTAGAGTTACCAGCGTCAGAAATTACAGCCCAAATAAATGCGTCACGGAGTTCAAGTAACAGACATATCTCAACATCAACTGTTCAGAGGAGACTGTGTGAATCAGGCCAAAGAAACCACTACTAAAGTACACCAATATGAAGAAGATACTTGGGGTGGCAGGGTAGCCTAGTGGTTAGAGCGTTGGACTAGTAACCGAAAGGTTGCAAGTTCAAATCCCCGAGCTGACATGGTACAAATCTGTCGTTCTGCCCCTGAACAGGCAGTTAACCCACTGTTCCTAGGCAGTGGGCTAAGAATTTGTTCTTAACTGACTTGCCTAGTAAAATAAAGGTAAAATAAAATACTTACTTGGGCCAAGAAACACGAACAATGGCCATTAGACTGGTGGAAATCTGTCCTTTGGTCTGATGAGTCCAAATGTTAGATTTTTTGTTCCAACCGCCATGTCTTTGTGAGACACAGAGTAGGTGAACGGATGATCTCCGCATGTGTGGTTCCCGCCGTGAAGCATGGAGGAGGAGGTGTGATGGTGTGGGGGTGCTTTGCTGGTGACACTGTCTGTAACTTATTTCGAATTCAAGGCACAGTTAACCAGCATGGCTACCACAGCATTCTGAAGCGATACGCTATCCTATCTGGTTGCGCTTAGTTGGAGTATCATTTGTTTTTCAAAAGCGTTATTTGACCAAGAATCAGATGACCTGGCCTCCACAATCACCTGACCTCAACCCAATTGAGATGGTTTGGGATGAGTTGGACCGCAGAGTGAAGGAAAATCAGCCAACAAGTGCTCAGCATATGTGGAACKCCTTCAAGACCGTTGGAAAAGCTTTCCAGATGAAGCTGGTAGAATGATAGAATGCCAAGAGTGTGCAAAGCTGTCATCAAGGCTACTTTGAAGAATCTCAAATATAAAATATTTCTTAATTTTTTTAACACTTTTTTGGTTACTACATGATTCCTTGTGTTATTTCATAGTTTTGATGTCTTTACTATTGTTCTACAATGTCAAAAATAGTAAAAATAAAGAAAAAACAAATGAGTAGGTGTGTCCAAACTTTTGACTGGTACAGTATGGGTTTTTTCTTTGAACCTGTTAATTTGCTTTTTGACACCATGCTGTCAAGTGGGGATTGTAAAATTGCACAGATTGGCTTTTACAGATTGTTTTTTTTGAAAACTCATATTTTTTCAACTACTTACATTTACTCATACAGCTGAAGTCGGAAGTTTACATACACCTTAGCCAAATACATTTAAACTCAGTTTTTCACAATTCCTGACATTTAATCCTAGTAAAAATTCCCTGTTTTAGGTCAGTTAGGATCACAACTTTATTTTAAGAATGTGAAATGTCAGAATAATAGTAGAGAGAATGATACATTTCAGCTTTTATTTCTTTCATCACATTCCCAGTGGGTCAGAAGTTTACATACACTCAATTAGTATTTGGTAGCATTGTCTTTAAATTGTTTAACTTGGGTGAAACGTTTCGGGTAGCCTTCCACAAGCTTCCCACAATAAGTGAGGTGAATTTTGGCCCATTCCTCCAGACAGAGCTGTCAGGTTTGTAGGCCTCCTTGCTCGCACACACTTTTTCAGTTCTGCCCACAAATGTTCTATAGGATTGAGGTCAGGGTTTTGTGATGGCCACTCTAATACCTTGACTTTGTTGTCCTTAAGCCATTTTGCCACAACTTTGGAAGTATGCTTGGGGTCATTGTCAATTTGGAAGACCCATTTGCGACCAAGCTTTAACTTCCTGACTGATGTCTTGAGATGTTGCTTCAATATGTCCACAATTTTCCTCCCTCATGATGCCATCTATTTTGTGAAGTGCACTAGTCCCTCCTGCAGCAAAGCACCACCACAACATGATGCTGTGTTCTTCGACTTGCAAGCCTCCTTCTTTTTCCTCCAAACATAACGACGGTCATTATGGCCAAACAGTTCTGTTTTTGTTTCATCAGACCAGAGGACATTTCTCCAAAAAGTATGATCTTTGTCCCCATGAGCAGTTGCAAACCGTAGTCTTGCTTTTTTATGGAAGAAGCAGTGGCTTCTTCCTTGCTGAGCGGCCTTTCAGGTTATGTCGATATAGGACTCGTTTTACTCTGGATATAGATACTTTTGTACCTGTTTCCTCCAGCATCTTCACAAGATCCTTTGCTATTGATTTGCACTTTTTGCACCAAAGTACGTTCATCTCTAGGAGACAGAATGCGTCTCCTTCTTGAGCGTTATGACGGCTGCGCTGTTTAAAGGCACAGTCAACTTAGTGTACTGTATGTAATCTTCTGACCCACTGGAATTGTGATACAGTGAGTTACTAGTGAAATAATCTGTTTCTAAACAATTGTTGGAAAAATTAYTCGTGTCATGCACAAAGTAGATGTGCTCACTGACTTGCCAAAACTATAGTTTGTTAACAAGAAATTTGTGGAGTTGTTGTAAAACGAGTTTTAATGACTCCAACCTAAGTGTATGTAAACTTCCGACTTCAACTGTATATCTCCAATTCTTTTCAAATAGATACAGCATTTGAACTTTTCTGGAGGATAATTATTCAGACAGTACTCAATCCATTAAATTAATAACTCCACACCGTAATGAGCAGTTGAAACAGAGACACGAGGTAAGTAGCATCCAACACAGATCTATTTTCCTCTCAAAGGTTTAGAGGTGACATCCTTGCTCTTGAAAGGCAGACACTAACATTTAAAAYGACCGAAGGACTGAGGKGCTGCCACTTGTGACCTCCAAATGGTATTCATTCCTTGTCGGTCTTGTGTGTGAAACATTTCTGTTGACATCCGGCAATGCGGTGTTGATGAGTTAATCTAGCAGCTGAGTGTGCCCTTTAACTACCCCCAAGCCCCTGCAGCTTTTCAGAAAAACGCCTTTATCTCCATGGGAGAAGAGAAAATAGAGGACCCAGGACCCAGCCATAAATCCACTGGATACTTTTGGAGACACGTCGAAACGCCGCCTTTTCATCATTTTCATTCGCAATGCCCTCTTGGCGATTCCACCTTCCGATTCGGTCAAGAGTTGAGCTGGCCGCCCCTCCTAATCAGGTATCCAGTGTAACTAAAGAGTGGGGGAGTTTGACTATTGAAGGAGCAGGCATGCCGATCCCTGCTGAAAGGGGATGGCCTGGGCTACCTGGAAACAAAAAAACACCATGGAGAGAATATGGGGTAGTGTGGGACTAAGGGCGCGTGCGCGTGCTTCCCAGCTGATACAGTCCAGTAGACTTCATGCATATATTAYGATTACATTTTGTTAGTTTTGGACTTCGGTGAGGTTTTTTTCGGCTGTTCAGGCATACATTTTCTCTCGGGGAAAGCCGAAGTTCGGAGCTGAAGTCTATGCCCCTTAGTCAGTAATTGGTCAACAGTAGGGATTCTTCAATAAAGTCTTTGTTGTCATTCAACGAGAGATGACTTGTTTTGATGCACATTTTTTCTTTGAAAAATACTGCAACAAACATCTTAGTTAGATGTAAAATTCCGCAGATCGCTTAGGCAAAAGCGTCAAAATTAATGACAGATTTCTTGAGATATCTTAGATTAGTTCTGACTATTTTGAGGAAGTGTTTACTGGCTATGGCGTCTCAAAATGGACAAAGTGCTATTGCCGCTCATTCGGTTCATCTAGCCGAGTTCGGCTAGGCACCAGCCGAACTGAAGCATGCTGTTGCCTTTACTCGTGCATCCATGTGCATAGTGCAAATACAGATTGGGGAAGTTTGGAGAACTCTAAATCGGTGTCGTCCCTCCCCTTTCGGTTGTGTTATGCTCCGGCCTCTCGTCTATTCCCAGTAGAGGGAACAGCAATGGGCAGCATTAGCACAGAATATTACTGTAGCCATTCTGGATCTTGTCCAGGGACGCCTGAGATCAGGACAGTAAAAATAGGTTTAGAGTATGTTCCGCCATGAATGTGAAATCCACTCCAGACTTGTTGCCTTATTGTATGGGGGTGTGCTGTTGCTATCTGTTACTTCTCAGAACCATCTTGTAACCTGCACTTATTAGACACCCTTAAGGACATCTGACAACTGTATCAAGCAAGTCCATCTCAAATGACATGCTATATTTTTATTTGTAACAATCATCGCTCTAKGATCATGTTATTGACTATTACATTGACATCTTAGTCATTCAGCAGGCGCTCTTATCCAGAGTGACTTACAAGAGCAATTAGTGTTAAGTACCTTGCTCAAGGGCACATCAACAGATTTTTCACCTAGCCAGCACGGGGATTCGAACCAGCAACCTTTCAGTTACTGGCCCAACCTCTTATAATTTGTAAGCTATACAAACACTATTCGTAAGCATCATTGTGCCTTCAGAAACAGTGATGCCGAAACGTTGGTGGTTTTTTACCCAATAAATTACTGGGAGGTAATATATATGGTGTGCGACTCTCTTTGTTTTTATAGCTTACAGTTTATTCACCAGTAGTCAGCACATCTACACTAAATAATTTTCTCTGGGTGTGAGCCAGCTCACGCTTCTTATTAGACTTCATATAATATCAGTTTAACATATTTTTGGTTTCCCCGACAGTAAACCACTGCTCATCTGACGTAAAAAATAAAACCTAAATATGACATATCTTTGACCACTAATGCTACAGTATAGTACAGATATACACAGTACACATCATTTCAATGAAAATGCTACAAGGAAGTGAAGGAAGTAGCTTCCAGCCATAAAAGTCAGGATCTCCTAACTGTGGGAAAGTCCAACTCCAGCTCACCAGGGGGGCACCACAGTTTGCATGCAAGCTAGATCTAAAGGTGGTAATGACTAGGGTATTCTCTCATACTGACAGCTCCTCTGACGGCTCGGAATGTATCCCTTGCAGCACATTTTCACGGGCTTAAGACAGCACACTAGCTGTCTTATGGGTATATCTCACTTACAGTGGGCAGAAACAGCTGTAAACGACGGCATGAGTGGGAAGGGGACATGTCATTTGTTTATGGTTGACACCTTGAGGTAAGAAAAATGCATAGCATCTCTTGAAATTCTTCTGATATATGTCACCATTTTGTTTCACAGGCACATAGATTTGTTTACGTTGTGTGTCCAATGCAGTGAAGCTCGGATCTGTGAGGCTGCTTACTGACAGTTTGACACCAGCAAAGAAAAACGACATACAAGTGTGTAGCTACCAGCAGCAGAACTTTTGGCTTATCCACTTGTTGTTTTTGATTGTGGGCGATTCAATGAAGATTGCCCATTATGATATTAGCCAATGTATTGTTTCATGTATTTTAATTTATGGTATTGTAAATTTGTGTAAAGCTATATACCCAACATGTATTGCAGAAAATTAAAATGATAAAATAATTGAATAGTTCTTCTTATTATAGGTAACCAAACATGGAATTTGTGCTCCAAATGGTCTCTCAGATTTGAAGGTTTAAGTTAACATTTTAGCTGGTGCACCGTTGTTTCCGGTCATTAACATAGAATAACAAGCGTCTAAAAACAAAACATCCCGCCTAGAGCCATTTGTTATGTTACAAAAGCACATATGATTAGGCTGGATCAGAATGCTAGGATATGTTTTTAATTGAAAAATATCTATTTTTTCATTCATGCAGAATAGACATCATATCTTGAAACTTCTGTTGTTCTTAGCCTCAATCATCATTCACAAAAACATTAATTGTCAAGGAATGTTGTGCATGTATAGAGACGTGATATTATTGGGTGCTTCATTGTGAGACAGCAATGTTTCTCTCCTTCTAAGAGAAGAAACTGCAGTAATGGCCCGAGCAAGCCCAAGGGAATGGGGCCTTATTTTACCTCATCACCATTCACACCTCGTAAAACCATAATGGAATGTTTTGACAGTGGTCAATTAGTTTGTAATTCCCTCTCTTCAGTTTCCCTTTAATGAGGTTGTAGGCCTAGATCAAGGCTGTAAATTGTTAGCCTTCAGGATTAGGTTTGTTACTCTTTGGGCTAGTTGAGTTGTTAGCCTTCAGGATTAGGCTTGTTACTCTTTGGGCTAGTTGAGTTGTTAGCCTTCAGGATTAGGCGTGTTACTCTTTGGGCTAGTTGAGTTGTTAGCCTTCAGGATTAGGCTTGTTACTCTTTGGGCTAGTTGAGTTGTTAGCCTTCAGGATTTAGGCTGTTACTCTTTGGGCTAGTTGAGTTGTTAGCCTTCAGGATTAGGCTTGTTACTCTTTGGGCTAGTTGAGTTGTTAGCCTTCAGGATTAGGCTTGTTACTCTTGGGCTAGTTGAGTTGTTAGCCTCAGGATAGGCTTGTTACTCTTCGGGCTAGTTGAGTTGTTAGCCTTCAGGATTAGGCTTGTTACTCTTTGGCCTTGTTGAGTTGTTAGCCTTCAGGATTAGGCTTGTTACTCTTTGGGCTAGTTGAGTTGTTAGCCTTCAGGATTAGGCTTGTTACTCTTTGGGCTAGTTGAGTTGCTAGCCTTCAGGATTAGGCTTGTTACTCTTTGGTCTAGTTGAGTTGTTAGCCTTCAGGATTAGGCTTGTTACTCTTTGGGCTAGTGGAGGGTGGAAATTGCCACCTCTGATTGATTAGGTTCCTGTCACCAAGCAGTTATAAATGAAGTGTCCTTCATTACACTACCCCTGCAGGTCTTCCCCTATCGGAGAGATGCAAATCAAGTTACACGTCTTTAGTCAAGCTCTACCGGGATCAAGTTGGGGAATGATCATGAAGTTGAGTGCCTTGGGTTGGCAATGATTGACACCAAGCTGAGGTCTGACCCCTGGTGACTGAAATGAGTTTTGTATGAAGGACCTGTTGCGCCTGGTTTATTGACTAACTGACAACATGGGAGTTTCTGATTCCATCGAATATACTGTTGCTCTCAAAGTAAGTGGTCACTCAGTTTGGTAACACTGTTGGGAGTAGGGCTAGCACATTAACCATGTAGCCGATGGTATGGATGAAGACCGTCATGAAAATAAAATAACAGTCATACCCGTAAAAAAAAAAGTCAGAATCTGAGGTAACATGGACTCTCAACAACAGGATGAAACCTTGTTGCTCTTTGCTGAAACAAGCAAGGTGTTGTAGGAAACAAGTCTTCGGTTGCCTAGACCAACACCCCCTCCCTGCATCAGCAGCACACATTGAAATATAATGAATGCATTATAATTCTATGGCAGCAAATGTTTTTTTAGTTTTTTTTTGCTATTCGAACGGTTATTATGGTGACCACAATCATTTGGCTGGCCAATAACTGTCATCCAAAATTCCATGACTGTCACAGAACTATATGGGGGTGTTCTGTCATGATTCAAAAATACCATTGCTTCAAAACAGATTTATAGGGGAGACCCGTGATGCTTTAATAAAATGCCATGCCATGAAATGTCATGTTCCAAGTCCTGTTTAACACTTCTGTATGTAGGTATAACATTCCAATGAAGTGTTATCATTGCCTTCATCACAATTACATCACAATTTGAAGTTCAATCAAACAAACCTGAGATCCAAGAATATAATGTTAGATTATTTACACTCTATTGGGGGGTATAAAGTACACTATAGCCAACACCATTAGGACTGCACTAACGGTATTTCTCACATCCGAATGCAATTCTATACCACACTACCGTTATAGAAGATCCTAAGCACTGAACTGCATGTAAGCGCAAGTGAATATTGGAACATATGGATAATATACATGCCTTCTAAAGCCTATTACGTGGATTATAATGGACATTTTTGTAGGGGCTGATACAATTTTCATTAGGGAAAATCAAGTCTTACATTTTAAAGTGGAAATGACAAACTTTAGAAGCCTTTTTGAAAATCAAATACACCACAAGTTCGCATTTCCTGCCGTGCAGGAACATTCTCTGCATCAAAAGAAGGATCAAATTACATCTGTAGCAATTCCTCTTTAGCAATTCTGCCACGAACATGAACATGCTTAGGGTCTATATGTCTTGTTAGGGTTGAGTGTGGGAGTGAGTGTTTGTCTCCAAGGAGTGTTGCCATGGTATCAAACAGTAAGAGAAGTCCTCGTTGACTGATTGGGCACCTGCCGGTACACGGAGTCCATAGAGAGAGCGAGTGACAGTCTTCTATGGAAAGAGGATCCATCCAGAAGCTGGGAATGATATCCCTCCTCCATACCGTGTAAGTCTGCACGTGACTGACAAGCCACGTCAGGTTTAGGGCCGATATCACAGATTGCGCCTCTGTATAGATTTGGCATGCAGCATCTCTCCTATGTCACTGTGGGTGAGTAGGGGTATGTCACAGTGAGTGAGAAATGTTACATAACGAGAAGACCCTCATTATGGATGGCCCTCAGATTGGACCAGATTTGACTGAGTAGATACAATTTTGTTAGCCAGACATGAGAAGCAAACAATTGAAGCAAAATGGTACAATGGTACAATCTGGTCCAATGGTATAATAGATTGGTTCTCATTGTGTACACAACTATACAAGGTTTTGGTCAAGGCATGTTATGTGACTGTAACGTTGCATTTGTTAATATATGTCTAATTTACAAGTATACATAGTGTAGCTGAGTTCATTCTACCAGATTTCACTGCATGCAGATTTTCTGAGGTTTCTGATACGCAGTTCATATAACGCTATCTGTGCTATCAGCACAGGGTGCATCACAAGCAGAACATGTCTGTAAAGCACGTGTGCAGCTGAAAGAATTCAAGTATGTCGCACTTGTCTTTACAAATAGACGTGGCCAGTCAATCTAGAATGATTTGTTCCCATGAAGCATGTCAATGTGTGAGCTATTATGTCCCTTTGATCTACTTCAAACAATGATAAGTACTCACAATGAGCTTAGCAAAAAAATCTGAGGAACTTTTTACATGGTCCTAAGCAATCATTGAAATTGTCATCAGATCTGCAGTTTTAACTTCGGCATTGTCTTTGCTGGTCACCCACTTATTTTCTTCTCATAATGTCCACATTGCTGTAAACATTACTGGCAAGATCTGACACAATTTGATCCACATCTCACGACCAGCACCAGCTTCATTTGATTTAAGGTCAGAGGTCAGTGGATGGTAAACACAACTAAACACACCCCTTTGGTGAATAGCACCAATTACGTGTTAGTGTTGGTAAGGACAGAGACAACACCATGTCAAAGGCAACGCTCAAGCTGGTGATATTTAACAGGGGGCAAAAGTGTTAGGGCTAATTTCGCTCAACAGTGCGTGTTGGTTGTGGCTTGATCTTCTGCCACCTGGCACTATGCAGCCTTTACCGGAGGTTGGCGCTGCGCCATAACCTTACTTCCATTGGACCGGTAATGCCTGTGTCTATTTATACAACAAGAGCAAATGGTCGTAGCAGGTTTCGCACAGTGGCATTAACAAGCTGATATTTTTAACAAAGTAAACGCTGGACTTTGAGCATTGTCTGGCATGGGCCTCTGGAATGTTTGGGATGGCTTCTATGTGTTGAAAAGCACCCATTTCCTCAAAGTGGGAAATAGAATGGTTTTCGGAGGGGTATTGACGTGTTTCATTCGACAAGCTTCCAATGCCCACCAGGGCAGGCTGAGACCCCCCTCCCCTCCCCCATCCCAGCCCCTCCTGGAGATTCAACGCAAGCCGGACCACCTTCGGTCTTCGTCACGCATTGTTCCCTGCTGTATTGCGACAGACACATTTTACCACGGCTGTAGCGGGACATCTGGTCTTTCAACGGCTGCCACCTGTTTCTATGGGAGGATAGCTATGAAACTGGGATCTATGATATGCCCATTTGTCGGYTGCATTAGTTGCAGCGCGTCATATGATGTGACAGTCTAAGCTCTGGACTCAATAGTATCTCAAATTTCCCTATTAAAGCATGAACAGAGAAGCTTCATGCACGTGGGTGTTGTGTGATGGAAAACGTATCTGAGAGGGAAATGTCTAAAACGGCCTTAAAATGATATTTGTCCCTCCYGACGATTTCTTCTACAGCAGTGTGKAAATACAGTAAGTTTCGTTGCTAGAATGCATGAGTGCACTGAATTGTAGAGCAATGGCAGTCATTGTAGCAACACACTAATGTAAGATCTGATAAAGCACAAAGAGAAACTGCCATTATGATGACAGAAAGGGAGCCCACTGCTCCATAATGTTACAGAAGCCACAGCTATCATCACATTCCAAATTAAAAAGCCAGATTGCTTGCTATGTCCATCTGGCGTAGCAGAGGAATGGGCTCAGGTTGACTTTATTCAGAGGTAAAAAGACTTTGACAGGTTATACATAGACTTTGTCAAATGAATGGCTTCTGGCCAATTGCCCCCAGATACTAACTAAATAATAGCAGTTGTTCTAATAAGGTGTCAAGAAAAGATAGCAGATACTCAGCATGACTCAAATGTTGTCTAAAACCATCAGGGCCTCGTTTCCCAGAGCTTTCGTAGCGTTTAGATCATCGTTTCCCAAAACCATTGTTACTAAAGTCGCACCTGAAAACACTCCTTATTTACCGACTGCCTCAGACCACTAGTAGAACAGTTAAGCACGTCGTTAGATGCTTTTTTTGCCCTTCCACATCACTTTATACACACACACACACACACAGAGACGTTCCCCGCTAAACACAGAATCATATTTTTATTTTTATGTTCATTCAATTAAATTATATTTAGGTTATTTTAGGCTACAGTTTGTAATTTTTGCCTCAATATATTTCATGATATGTAACAACATGTGCGCAATGATGTGCCAAATCTTGATTTAGTGCATTCTTATAGGGTAAGTATTCAGAATAAGCCGCCTCAGTATTTGCAACCATAGGTGGTAATATCTCTCTAGGAGCTGATCTGTCGCCAGTATTGTGGAATAATTGTAATGCTAAGGCAATATTTGAATGGAGAAAGCTGTTCCGAGAGCAGCGCTACGTTTCTTTCGATCCTATCACTATCGACACATGTCCTAATGATGCACTTAGTGAACGTTCTCGCTACATGCTTGTTTGGGAAACACTTAAAAAGTTGGCTCGTACATAACGATACATCTGGTACGCTCATCGTARTGCTTAAGTTACATTGCAACTGGAAAACGAGGCCCAGTTCTCTAAGAAGAGAAGCCTGCTTGTTGTAATGTGCGTGTGTGTGCGCACGCAAGTGTGTCTGTCTGTGTGTGTGCGCACACACAGGCCAGGGTGTCAAGGGGCACAAAGAAAAACGACAAAGCACTTCCTGTCTGTGGGTTGGAGGCCACTTGTAGTGGGACTGACCGAATGACTGTCACCCTACAGAGGGTATAAACAACCATTCTGCCTCTCCACACCCACAATTTGATGGCACTCTTCAACTCATGAGCTATTTAACACTGCACTGCAGCATGAAACCATCAACCACCATTTTGGGGGTTATGCATAGAACTCAACCATCATAGTGAATTCAACACCTATTATGGGGATGATGAATGATGATGGAGATGTGATTGATGCCTTTCTTCACAAGATGTTAAAAAGGCACAAATAGAGGACATATAGAGTCTGATCCAAAATTAGTTGCACCCTTGATAGATGAGCAAAAAAAGACTACATTAAATAAATTATACAAATAATGAGCTTTATTGTATGCTCAAAARAAATCTGAAAATTATATTATTTCATACTAATAGAATTACTCAGAGAAAGAGCTTTTGTTTAACCTTTTACTGCAGTGGGCGGTAAAAGGTTCACACAGAGTGTTTCTTGGTAGTCTTAATAAATCTACTTCATATACACCTCACACACATGGTTATGGGCTTACAAAAAAGAAGACACCAGTACAATGTCAGATATAGAGTTCAAATGCATTCAATTTTGAGCTTGCATTCCAAATACTGCACTCTATATACATCACAGAAGACTGAAATATAACAAAACTGTTTGAAATAGAAACACCGGGTTTCGGCAGGTTTTCCACCCATGAGGCCATTTGACTGCACTACCAAGTAATAAAAAACGTTTCTCAAAAAGATAGGTGTGAAAAGTATTTATTAACGGCACTGAGTCTTTTCCAAAAATGTTTTATTAGATTGGAGAAAACATTGGGAAGGATYTTACACTATTTCTCCATACAGATTCTTTCCAGATCCTTGATATCCTTCGGTCTGTGCTTATGGGCCACCCTCTTCAGTTCAAAACGCAGGTTTTTAATGGGGTTGAAGTCCGGTGACTGAGATATCCATTGCAAAATGTTTCTTCTGTGGTCAATTAACCATTTCTTTGTCAATTTTGATGTGTGCTTGGGGGTCTTGCTGGAAGATCCACTTGCGTCCAAGTTTCAGCTTCCTGGCAGAGGCAACCAGGTTTTTGCCTAAAATGTCCAGGTACTTGGTAGAGGTCATGATGCTGTTGACAAGGGCGTCAGGACCAGTGGAAGCAAAACAGCCCAATGGGTGAAGTTCATGATGCCGTTAACCTTAACAAGGGCCTAAGGACCAGTGGAAGCAAAATAGCCCCATAACATCAAAGATCCACCACCATATTTTACAGTAGGAATGAGGTTCTTTTCTGCATATGCATTCTTCTTTTGATGCCATAGAGTGTGTAATTTGACCATAACACCGGTTCCAATCCAAGTGCCAATGCCGTTCAGTAAACTAGGAGTTTTGTTGGTTGCTCTCAATAAAGTTTTTTTTTTTATGGCAACCCTTCCAGAGAGCCTATTGGCATGGAGGTGGTGTCTGATTGTAGATTTGGAGACTTGGTGACCAGAAGATGAAACCTTCCTCACTGTGCGTGGGAACAAGATACACTTGCGTCCAATATCAGGAAAATGTATCACTGTTCCAGTGGGTTTAAATGTCGTAATTGTTGCCCTAATAGTGGTAAGTGGTATATTTTTTTTTGTGCCATTTTTTTTTGTAAAAAAATGTATTACTTGTTAAACAAAATCTTTCTTTGAGTGATTGTATTAGTTTAAAATATATATATATATTTTTAATAGCATACAATATAACTCAGTATTTAAATTATTTATTTTACAGCCTACAGTCTATTCTGCTTATCTTTATCAAGTGCCAATAATTTTGGACCTGACTGTATCTGCAGAAATGTGTGCAATAGGAAGATAAAAATGTCTTCATTAGGGCTGGAAATTGCCAGGGACCTCATGATACGATATTATCACGGTACTTTGGTGCTGATACGATATGTATTTCAATTCCATATTCATTACGATTCATCATGATGCTATGTATTGCGAGCAACAGAACGTTTCAGTGGCTGAGGACTTCCACCGTTTCCTGACAGAGTTTTAATGTCACATGCACAAGTACAGTGAAATGCCTTTCTTGCAAACTCAAAACCCAACAATGCAATAATCAATAACAATGTACTCGAAAAAAACACATGAGAAATAAGAATAGGAATTATGAAATACACAATAAAGTAAGTAAGTAAGCATACTATATACAGGAAATATTTATAAAGTCAGTTCGAATAACATATTTACATGTGCAGTGATATTGGAGTGATGGAGGTAGAAAGGTATAGGGGTAAGTGGACTAGGCAACAGGATATAAGACAAACAGAGTAGCAGCAGCTTATATCTGAGTGTGTGTGTGGGTGTCTAGAGTCAGTATACATGTACACTACCGTTCAAAAGTTTGGGGTCACTTAGAAATGTCCTTGTTTTTCAAAGAAAAGCACATTTTTGTTCCATTGAAATAACATCAAATTGATCAGAAATACAATGTAGACATTGTTAACGCTGTAAATGACTATTGTAGCTGGAAACGGCAGGTTTTTTAATGGAATTAAATTGTGTATGTGCATGTTATGTGTGAGTGAGCAGATGATAGAGTATGTTTTTGTGTGTGTGTTGGAGTGACAGTGAGTGTGAGTGTGTGGGTCCCTGTGAGTGTGCAGAGACAGTGCAAAGATTTAAATAAAAGGTCAATAAAGATACAGAATTAACTCAGATTGTCTGTGTAGCTATTTTGTTAACTATTTATCAGTCGTAATGCTTGGAGATAGACGCTGTTCAGGAGCTTCTTGGTGTCAGACTTCATGCAGCGGTAGTTTTGCTGTGCGGCAGCAGGGAAAATAGTCTGTGGTGGTTGAGGTCTTTGACGATTTTCCGGGCTTTCTTTTCACACCTCCTGATATAGAGGTTCTGTATGGCAGGGAGCTCAGCCCCAGTAATGTACTGGGCTGTCCGCACAACCCTCTGTAGCGCCATGGGATCGAGGGCGTTGCTATTGCCACACCAAGCAGTGTGCCAGTTAATATGCTCTAAATGGTACAGCTGTAGAACCTTTTGAGGATTTGAGGTCCCATGCCAAATCTTTTCAACCTCCTGAGGGGGAAGAGGCACTGTCGATCCTTCTTCACGACTATGTGCGTGTGTGTGTGTTTGGACCATTTAAAGTCTTTAGTGATTTGGACACCGAGGAACTTGAAGCGGTCTACCTGCTCCACTGCCACCTCGTTGATGTGGATGTGGGTGTGCTCGCCCCCCCACCCCCCCCTCCACCCTTTCCTGTAGTCCACGATCTTGTTGACGTTAAGGGAGAGGTTCTTGCTCCGGCAGCACACTGCCAGGTCACTGACCTCCCTGTAGGATGACTCATCGCTGCCGGTGATCAGGCTTACCACCGCCGTGACGTCAGCGAACTTGATAATGGTGTTGGAGTGGTGCGTGGCCACAGTCATTGGTGAACAGGGACTACAGGAGGGGACTAAGCACACACCCATGTGGGGCCCCTGTGTCAAGAGTCAGTGTGGTGGAGGTGATGTTGCCTACCCTCACCACCTGGGGTCGGCCCGTCAGTCCAGGATCCAGTTGCAGAGGGAGGTATTCAGACCCAGAGTCCTGAGCTTGGTGATGAGCTTGGAGGGGACAATGTAGTTGAACGCTGAGCTGTAATCAATGAATAGCATTCTCACATAGGTATTCCTCTTATCCAGGTGGGTGAGGTCAGTGAAGAGAGTAATTGAGATTGCGTCGTCTATGGATCTGTTGGGGTGGAATGCAATTCGGAGTGGATCTAGGGTGGCTGGGATGGGGGAGTTGATGTGTGCCATAACCAGCCTCTCAAAGCACTTCATGAATACAGATGTGAGTGCTACAGGGCAGTAGTCATTGTGGCATGAAGATTGTGGTCATCTTATCCATAAAGTCACTTCTTTTATTGGGAGGATTTTGCTACATTCTCCAGTTTCCGAGATCTTAAGTATCCTCTTTTTTCCATCTCAAAGAAACATGTTATGCTTGGAACAGTGCCACCTAACCAATAAACTACATTACCCAGTGGTATGTGGATACTAGGCTGTCCCATCTTAAGTTGGGGCGCTCAATCTCTGGGTGAGAGAAATTCAGGGGGCTCACAACTATGCACATATCTCACACTGGTCTCTGAATGAGACTTGTGCATGTCCCAAGTGTAGCAGGAGTTGTCTCTACCACTCCTGATCCCTCTCTGTGACTCTCTCATTGTTTCTGGCAGGGCAGCTGTGCTGAGATTTAGATATCATCATTCAGACAGGCAGAGAGGACATCAAGACGTTTCCTCCAGGGAGTCTGGAGAGCACGAAAGCCTGAATGTGAGTTGTGTTTGTCAGTCACAATTTCATAAAGAGTCCATATCTTAGTGACAGGGAAATGTCTCCCAAATGAGCTTTGTGCTTATTTTACATCCAATGTTCTCTCGTTTCACTCGGTATTGGTCTTGGACTATTTGAAAGAAGTCAGCAAGTCCTAACAGAAACGCATCTTAACTTAACAGAAATGTGTGGGTAGCTTGAATTATTGAATAAAACGGTGAAGTTTATTGATTATTTTGGAATCTATACATTCATCACTGCTGTGTTGCACTTGCAAGTCACGGTTATACAGTAGGCCTATATTGTTTTATTGGGTAATGCTGGGGCCAGTGTAATAAGTCTCATTGACTACAATGGGTGCGTTTCAACTATAGCTGACTGGAAATGAAGGACACGTAACGGTTGAGGAGTAGTTATGCTGCTAGTGCTAGAAGAGAAGCCAGGCAGTTCTCCAAACTCTAATCATGTATATAAGCAAACAAACCCAAAGCAAAGGTTGCTGACCTAAGATGAGCCAAATCGGCGAATCAAATCAAATCAAATCAAATGTTATTTGTCACATGCTTTGTAAAAAAAACAGGTGTAGACTAACAGTGAAATGGGTCCTTTACCATCAACGCAGAGTTAAAGATAAAGATTCAAAAATATATGAACAAAATGAGATGAACTATAAGTGAAGGTTGCACTAGTTGTATTAGTGGACGGGTTCTTTTGATCTGGAACCGTCTTGCGTCTTGAGGTATTGCATCTTATTTTTCTGCTCAAGACTACTTGGGCCCAGTATAATCAGCCAGAGAATGTGAGGAGAGCGGCTCGTCAGATGAGAATCCAAATCAATTTGTCAGGTCGGGGGATCGAATGATTCATTGTTGTTTGTTCGATTAAAAAGCGGAATCTTCCGGTGACTGACAAGGCAGGTGGGGGCCATTACACAGAGATTTGGGTTTGCGTCCCAGTGTTGGACGACCGTTCTCATCCGGCAGCCTCACATGCCCTAGTCATTCATCGTAACGAGTTTCCCTTTACTTCTTGATGTGAGAGACGTGTTGCATGGAGGCCGCAGAAACGAACGGAATTTGGCTCTACGCCGTTGTTGGGAAAACGTGCTTGGTCATTGTTATCATCAACAGTTATTGTTTGGTAGCCTGGAAGTAAATAACAATGTATATGGGGGGGGAGGGGGGGGGGGGGGGGGGGGGGGGGTGTTCACTCCAGTGGTGCCAACATTGGGTAAGATCAAATAAGCATATGTTTCTGCTGCCAAGCGCAGCAATTAAAGCACATTCCACTGTAGACTCGATCCTGGTTTTAAATGTTTCAATATTTCCTTTTAAACAATCGCGGAAACAATGTGGATTATTAACATGTGTATCCATTTAATCTGGCCAACTGAAGAAACACAGTTTGTTTGGCTTTGATACTGTGCCCTAATAAATGACTGTATTTGTCAAGAAACACATTCCAATGAAAACCAGTGTTTTGTGTCAATTGCTTCGGCATATGCTCCGGCATACTTCTCAACCTATCAGTTTATTTTATTTTGTACAGATTTCCTTGCACAGATTTKTTCTTCATGAAATACTTGACAACAACATATGTTCATGGAAACTGCAGTAGTTTCAATTTCAATTTGAACAGCCTTTCTTATATGTGTTAACCCATTCGTAGTGTATGATAAGGCGTTATAACGGTTGCTATAAGACATTGTATGGATCTCATAGTGTTACCGAAACTAGTTTGCACTTAGCACACGTTTGTATTCATTTTACTACAATATAATTACCATTTAGAATATCAAGTGTTAGCCTCACTAAGCACCCTATCACATTACTAGAAAATATGCTCAGTGTACTGACCAGAACAGCACTACTCAGTACTTCCAAATAAACAACAAGAGTGAAACCATGACAGAAAGTCACGAAAACCTTAAGACACATATTTTTTTCGGAATCAACAAATATTCTGTTTGAAGCTAAATGAAAAAAGCTGTTGATTTCTCCATCTTAAATGATTGCAATCGTTTCCATGAAAAACATGCTTTTCCTAAAAAGATTAGTGTGCTCCATAGAGTTAATAATTGGCCAAGTGATTTATATGTCTGCAGCCAATTGCTCAGAATAGTGGGTTTGTGCATTTCAAATGAGCCATCTCATTGGTTTTGACTCAAATGAGTGCTTTGCTGGAAGAGCCGGCTTCTGTCAACACGTCCAAACATACTGTTGATTGGGTTTGATCTATCTGGAGCCAGTGATTCAAAGCAAGCCTCTGTCTATGTACTATACCTACCAGGATTGGTTTGGTTTGTAAAAAGGGACCAAACTGTCTTTTTTCGAAAAGAGCCCATTGGTATCCATACAGAGTTTAACCCTCAAACGCATTAGAACAGGCAGGATTAACTATAAAATGATGGTTAACTCAAGAGAAGTGTATGTATACAAAGACTGGCATCAGAAAGGTGCTCAGACTAAACTTCACACACAGTCTAGACCACGAGAACAGGCTAGTAGCAACCCCTCCACCTGGTGAATCCTCAATCACACCACAGTGCCAGACTTCAGGGCTCAGCAATATTCAGCAGTATGACACCCACGAAGACATGCACAGCAGTGGGCAAAATGTAAACGGCATCATCAGAATCCTCATAAATGTATTCATTTCATGCATTCATTTCTTTTCCTCATTGGGCTAAAATATTTGATACCCGCTTTCATGCTGTGTTGACACCACCGCCGCCATCTTTATTGCCGAGTCTCATAACAGTTGGAGATGTTGCCAGGGAAATGGTGGGCAGACTTCTAGAGGGGAGTCGGTCAGTATGGTGATAGATATAATCCTTTCTCTCTCCCCCTTCTCCCCCACCTCTACCCCCCTAATTATAAGCGATCCCCTTCGAGGCTGTGAACCCACGCAGAGCTCCAGTGCGCCTTCATGCTTGTTGACTTCAGAGGGCTCTGATGTCATAATGACAAGGCTGGGGCTTTGATACGGCCCTCGGAATTTCATGCTATTTATGCTTCAAATATACTAAGATGGTCAGCTGGCAGGTACAGTAGAAACCAGAGTTTTATTGCTTCTGGCCTGGGGATTACCAGCCACCACCATGGCAGAGATGCAGCGGCAGCAGCTCCCCAGGCCCCTTGAACCTTCAAGGCACATTTCTCACACCGTGTAATCCAAAGGCATGGCTCAAATAATGCTAATCTCTCCGAGTACAATAGGATCTAGGTCGGGATACCATTTACACTTCAAGAGGAATGCAAATAGTTAATTGATCTATTTACAGAGCCAGAGCATATGCTGGAGATCACAAATGAACTTCTGTTTGTCCCATTTTTAATGGATGTCAGGACTGTCATTGTCAATGGGAGAATTCATGAAATTATGATTATGAAATATATCCTCAACAGGATAGAATAATGTTCCTGTCTATATGCACAGTGGAAATATATCAAAGGGTGGTATGAGTAGACATTTAAGAGAAAACATCATAGTTTATGCAACCTTTGATGGATGTGTAGTGGCAGTTACAAAACATTATCTATAGATACAGTACAAAGGACAATTTGAGAGATGTTCAACAGTACAGTAGTCTACATGAAAAAAATGTAGCTCCTCTCAAAACAAGTTTAATGTTCATTCTTTCCTTTGCTAAAGTCCGACTGTACATCACGAGACACATGTTCAATGTCTGTCTCTTTGCATAGATCTTTGTTACATCAAACAGGCTGTTAGATGCCAGAACAATAGCTGAAACAAAGGCTAAGTTATTTCCACCTTAATGATGTAATGTATTCTGCTTCCAGTTGAGGGAGTAGCAATCAGTCGGAATATATGGCATTCTCGCATGATTCCAGGAGGAAATCTTCAACTCAGTTGACAGGGGTACAAATGTATCATTTGTTTTACGATAACCCCCAAATCAGTTCAGAATGCCTCTAAAGCAGCTACACGAAAGGGGGGTGGTAGCATTCTCCCCGTGGAACATAAATCCTGGGGTTCCAGAAAAGGACATGGCTACAGTGAGACCATACTATATTAATAAAGAGCAGTTTTCACAGTGTGTTAATTGTTACAGTAGCAACAGTAGACTAGCATACCTTTTTGACCTCTAAAACAGAAGTATTTCTGGAAGGGTTCTTATGGTTTTCTATTAGGCAAACTATCTGTGCTACTGCATTGTGTCTGTTTAACATCGGGATGATACAGACCCAGTAATGTTGGGTATAATATAGCCTGATAACAAAGAGAATCCCATGTTTTCTGTTGAACATTGTACGGTTCTATATGAAATGACAACGTCCATTTCATTTTTTCCAATAGTCAACTTTAACATGATTTTCAAAAAGGATCAAGGCATTCAGATTCACATACAGATTGTTTAATAGTACAAATGTACAGGGTTGCAGGTGTGATTGCAGGTTACAGTGAAAATCTTAGGCTTTGAGATCCAACATGCAGGACTAAGTGAAATAAAATATTGAACGTGGAAATAGAAAGAGCACTATATACATAATAACAACTGTGGCAGTGAAATCAAGTGCACCATAGAGCACATGTTAATTCCACCGCACCTGGCTGGAGTACTCTTAGTAATAACACACATGACTACTATAGAAGAGGCATATTTCTGTATAACTGAGTTGATTTATTCCAGATCTATAGAGCTCGGCAGTTTGTAGTCCTAAAACCCGGAAATTAGTTACCTCTGGTTTGTTCAGCCATCCCTATGGGGAAAATGAATGGGGTTTTGGAATAAACCCCAAAAATAAGGTCTGAGGTTAACACAGGCTTATGAGATAATATCAGTCAGTTAACATGACCTTTATGAATTATGAAGGATAGTAGGTAGCCTAGTGGTTAGGGGCGGCAGGTAGCCTAGTGGTTAGAGCGTTGGACTAGTAACCGAAAGATCGCAAAATCAAATCCCAGACCTGACAAGGTAAAAATCTGTCGTTCTGCCCCTGAATAAGGCAGTTAACCCATTGTTCCTAGGCTGTCATTGAAAATAAGAATTTGTTATTAACTGACTTGCCTAGTTAAATAAAGGTAATGAAATGAAGCCTTTATGTGCTTTTTTATTACATAAATGCTTCAAAATTCATCATAAGTAATGTTGAAGATTATCTCATAGAACAAAATGTATAAGATCTCCTAAGCCTGTTTACCACAGACCTTATTTTGGGTGTTTGTCCAAAACCCCTACAAAAACGCCATTAATTTCTCCATAGGCTTTGTCCAACGAACCATAGCGGAGATGGTGCCTACAAAAAAACATCATTACTGTTTCTCTTTATTCAGGACCATTTTAGGATTCCACAAGAATTATGCATCTTAACAAAACTTTATGTACCACAAGTACCTTGTTGAGACGTTGGATATTTGCTTACAAAAAATTATTTTATTGGAAGAAAATCACAATCCAGCTAAATGTAATTTTCATCCTCTGAACAATAACAAGATTTACTGATAGATAGGTCTCTTGGGACCACAGCTCTATCCTGGCAATTATAGACTCTCTTCCCCAAGCGTTCCTCAAACTTGGTGTCGGATGACAATTTCATTAGCCAAGATTAGAGATGGATAGGAGAAATTACAGGAAATTGTTACACGTTACTGCCTGAAAGATCCGACTCGTCATACAAGGCTTGACAAGCTATGACAGATGTATTAAGAAGCGTGAGACTTCGAGAGAATTTTAAAGACCACTGGCGACTGTGACATCAAGACACTCTGATTCTTTTTTGTTTGTGCTCAGCTCTTCTTAATGTCCTCTTAATAACATTGTGGGAGGAAGACAACTCACATGTGATTGTAATTTATGACTTTCTACTCTTTCTCTTTGAAAGTTTTCTATTACTTCGATATTTTTGTTCTGTAACATCACATTTATTTCACTGTTTTACAGTGCTGAAGTCTCATTCTGAAGTCTTGAGAAATCATTGCAAACTCGCGGCAATGTTTGATCTAGCACGCATGAGAAAGGCCTAAATAATTGATGAAAGCTTGATGAGGGCGATAACCAGCTTTGGCATGCGGAATGAACATTTTCATATCCTGCAGCATTCACAGAAAGGGTGACCATTCAAGGGAGCCATATCTCGAAAGGGGAAGGCAMATTTAATGGAGGGAAATAAAAACAGATCCCAAACAGATGCTCTGGTAGAAAGGCACACAACTACAGCAATTTTTTATTTAAAAAAAAAGTATAATTCTGCCAGGAAATGTGCATTTCACTTAGCTGTCAGCAGACGCTTAAGTCCAGTATTTACTGGGATTTTAGCAATGTTGGGCTATATCCTGGCAACCACCTCATTGGGTCAAAGGATTTGAGAAGCAATCACATTGATGTGGTGAGGCCCTGAGGTTCTGACAGGTTTGACATACAAAATGAAGGGGTTTTAAGTGTGATTTATGTGATATGACCCTTTTTGGGGATAGGAGACAGAAATTGTCTTGGGTCTGATTCCTAGTAAACCTATTGGAAGATAAAATAAAAATACAACAATAGGAATATATTAATGGAAGCTTATTCCATATCCTAAAAACTGCCAGGCACATTTTCAGAGCTTTGGCACAAGTGTAAAAAATATTGACATAGTACAAACTAGAACCTCTTAATAATAATTCAATAATTGTTATTCAATAATTTAGTAATAAATTACAATGCTCCTGGTTGTTGTGTACATCAAACTTCTTTCAGTCTCAAGTCAAGCACTTGTTGCCTGTCAAATGATGGCCAATTTGCATTTTCTTTCTACTTCACCTAGGGCCTAAATCAACACGAGACTGACCGCAATAAGATCAAAGAAAACCTCTGGCTCTTGAATCTGATTCTATGTGTTCTGTGATCCTCCACCTGAGCAGTGCATATTCGACGGAGACCACTTCCAGCAAGGTGTCCTGACAAGGAACAAGAACAGGTGGTGAAAGAGAGATCTCACACTCTAGCCTCACTGGTCTCCAACTAACCCTCCCCTTGATTCATTCACTCTCACATTGACTGCCAGGTCCTGGTCTGAGTTGCCCCGAAACGCATTAATGAATGCCAGTTGTTCCTTAACAGATCCAGCGTTTCACAATCACAGACTTCATGTTTGGCTGTAGATCAATCAAATACGAAATGGCTCGGCAGCAAGGGATGTTCCCTGCTCAATCACTTCGTTTTTCCCTCTTACTTTGGATCTTATAAAATGAACCTGGTCCACCTTTGAACATTTATCACTTTGTTTTATGAGGAAGGATTCCATGATGGGACAGGGGACATGGCAGAGAGAGGTCAGGCGTTTGCTGAGTTTGTTCAATGTGAAGGCTCAGGAACAACGTTCCCATAGCAAAATGAGAAATTAATCAAATGCACAAAAGCCTTTTTTTAAGCAACTTACATCTAAATGGGAGTGGTATTGGAGAGACTTCAACAATTAGTCGTATTGTAAAAAATACAAAACAAGCTCTTGTATTCAACTGTCACTCAACTGTCAAATGTAGCATACACTGAAAGGTAACATATTTCCTTCTTGACTTGACCCCAAGTTCAATGATAAGAACAACTAGTGAAGATGAGTGATAAACGATGTGGAGTTGCTGATAAACAATGTGGAGTCCCTTTGCTGTTATAACAGCCTCCACTCTTCTTGGAAGGCTTTTCACTAGATGCTGGAACATTGCTGCGGGGACTAGTTTCCATTCAGCCATAAGAACATTAGTGAGGTTGGGCATTGATGTTGGGCGATTAGGCCTGTCTCGCAGTCGGCGTTCCAACTCATCCTAAAGGCTTTCGATGGGGTTGAGGTCAGGGCTTTGTGCAGGCCAGTCCAGTTCTTCCACAACGATCTCGACAAACCATTTCTGTTAGGACCTCGGATTTGTGCATGGGGGCATTGTCATGCTGAAGCAGGAAAAGGCCTTCCCCAAACTGTTACCACAAAGTTGGAAGTACAGAATCATCTACAATATCATCGTATGCTGTAGATTTCCGTTCACTGGAACTAAGGGGACTAGCCGGAACCATGAAAAACAGCCGCAGACCATTATTCCTCCTCCACCAAACTTTACAGTTGGCACTATGAATTGTGGCAGGTATGGCATACGCCAAACCCAGATTTGTCTGTCGGACTGCCAGATGGTGAAGCGTGATTCATCACTCCAGAGGACGCGTTTCTACTGCTCCAGAGTCCAATGGCGACAAGCTTTACACCACTCCAGCCGCCACTGGGCATTGCACATGGTGATCTTAGGCTTGTGTGCGGCTGCTCGGGCCATGGAAACCCATTTCATGAAGCTCCCGACAAACAGTTATTGTGCTGACTGCTTCCAGAGGCAGTTTGGAACTTGTTAGTGAGTGTTGCAACCGAGGACAGATGGTTTTTATGCGCTATGCACATCAGCACTCGGCGATCGCATTCTGTGAGCTTGTGTGGCCTACCACTTCGCGGCTGAGCCTTTGTTGCTCCTAGATGTTTCCACTTCAAAAATAACAGCACTTACAGTTGACTAGGTCACTTGTTGGAAAGGTGGCATCCTATGATGGTTCCATGTATAAAGTCACTGAGCTCTTCAGTAAGGCCATTCTACTGCCAATGTTTTGTCTATGGAGATTGTATGGCGGTGTGCTCGATTTTACACACCTGTCAGCAACGGGTGTCGCTGAAATAATCGAATCCACTAATTTGAAAGGGTGTCCGCATACTTTTGTATATATGGTGTACTTGCACACTTCAAACATTCTCCAGGGCAATTCTGCCATTCTTGAACTTATCCATTGTAAGGCCTCTGTCAACAGCTAGCGTGAGCCAAACGCTCTAATAGCCTAGAAAAGACAGAGTACTTAGAGAGGGAGGTGCACTCTCAGCTCGTCAGAATATATCACAGAGAGTTCACCTTAGGACCCATGTCATTCTCCAAGTCTTCCATTATACCTAACTCTTCATTGAAACAGAGTGCTGGCATGTGGTTCCCATCAACCGCTGATGACTTTTTGAAGAGCAAACTGAGGTCAGTCGTCTGACTGAATATCTTTGAATTCCTGTGATGCTAAACTAATCACAATATATATTTTAATGTTTCAAACTTTACAACAGTTTGGTACAGTAGCCACTTCAACAAATTCATTTCTGACAGAAATACACCACCAACTCCACCTTATCATTGTTCATGTAGGGCTGTGACGGTCATGGAATTTCAGATGACGGTTATTGGTCAGCCAAATGACTGCGGTCACAATCATAATACACTTGAAGTCAGAAGTTAACATACACTTAGGTTGGAGTCATTAAAACTTGTTTTTCAACAAACTATAGTTTTGGCAAGTCGGGTAGGATATCTACTTTGTGCATGACACGAGTAATTTTTTCAACCATTGTTTACAGACAGATCTTTTCACTTRTAATTCACTGTATCAAAATTCCAGTGGGTCAAAAAATTATGTCATGGCTTTAGAAGCTTCTGATAGGCTAATTGACATAATTTGAGTCAATTGGAGGTATACCTGTGGATGTATTTCAAGGCCTACCTTCAAAATCACTGCCTCTTTGCTTGACATCAAGAGAAAATCAAAAGAAATTAGCCAAGACCTCAGAAAAAAATCTCCACAAGTCTGGTTCATCTTTGGGAGCGATTTCCAAACGCCTGAAGGTACCACGTTCATCTGTACAAACAACAGTACGCAAGTATAAACAACACGCAGCCGTCATACCGCTCAGGAAGAAGACGCGTTCTGTCTCCTAGAGATGAACGCACTTTGGTGCGAAAAGTGCAAATCAATGCCAGAACAATAGCAAAGGACTTTGTGAAGATGCTGGAGGAAACAGGTACAAAAGTATCTATATCCACAGTAAAACGAGTCCTATATCGACATAACCCGAAAGGCCACTCAGCAAGGAAGAAGCCACTGCTCCAAAACCACCATAAAAAAGCCAGACTACGGTTTGCAACTGCACACGGGGACAAAGATCGTACTTTTGGAGAAATGTCCTCTGGTCTGATGAAACAAAAACAGAACTGTTTGGCCATAATGACCATCGTTATGTTTGAAGTAAAAGGAGGTTTGCAAGCCGAAGAACACCATCCCAACCGTGAAGCACGGGGGTGGCAGTATCATGTTGTGGGGGTGCTTTGCTGCAGGAGGGACTAGTGCACTTCACAAAATAGATGGCATCATGAGAAGGAAAATTATTTGGACATATTGAAGCAACATCTCAAGACATCAGTCAGGAAGTTATAGCTGGGTCCCCAAGCATACTTCCAAAGTTCTGGCAAGATGGCTTAAGGACAACAAAGTCAAGGTATTGGAGTGGTCATGGCAGTCTTCCTCCTGTGATGTAGTGGTAAAAAAATAGGTGGGTATCCTCTGATCGCCAGTCGCGCTGAAAAAAGCAACACTTCCTATACTTTCAATGCATTATTCCATAAAAGGTGGGTAAACATATTGGGCAAATAAAAAAAGGTGGGTACATTGTGTTTACTTGCACTTACCCTCCACTACACCACTGGTCTTAATCCATAATCGTTCAGTTACACGATTATACAATTACCATGCCAGTGACGTGTGTGGCTTATAAAGAAAATATTGAACTAGAAGAAATTAAGGCTGAGCAGTAAAAAATGTTGAATGCTCCTTAGTTAGAGGTCGTGATATGAATATAATATCAACAATAGGTCAACTAGCATGCTGCGTAGGGTAATACCACTATCACTTCCACCTACCAGACAGCTTTCACTCTTGCCCTACCTTGTAATAGAAGCCCAATGCCATCTCCAACGAAGTGCAGGCTACAGGGTTTCACTCTGTGCTATGCATAGAGACACCACATAGAATGGATGGATCTGAGTATACAGTATTATCAGCCTGCTGAATAGAGTTATAAAAACAGACAGAATACAACAGGCTCTCTGTCTTAGTTTATAGTATGAAATGGCTTACACTAATAGTCTTCCTAAAATCTAAATGATACCAAATTGACAGTATAATGCATTATTAATGTGAAAAATAAATAATAAACAAACCATTTGCAATTGTCTTATCAAAAGGCCACCAGTCTTACTCCATCCACACCTGTTAACAAAGCAATAACCCTCAGTGTCTGACCAGTGAAAACACAATGAATACTCATTTTACCAAAGGAAAGAAAACAGTGTAGGTGTAAGCTAACACGCTAAAGCTAACATTACATGGATAGAATGCTAACACTGATTGCTAGCTATAGCTATGTGTTCAGAAATTATGTTGAGCAGAGCACAAAGATAACATTTTAAAAAATCTGAATTATGACTCAATGCATGAATAAAGTTTACAAGGAACATATGTTACTATTTTTTGTGGCAATGTAGCGAAATTTGGGCTACACACTTTTAGTGACAGAATAAGCAGAACAGAATACATATCTTACCTTCATCCCAAGTGAGTAAAATGGAAGACACAACAAAAATTTACCAATCCATTATGGGCACATTCTTTTTCATATTCTACCTGCTCCCAACACCACGATGAAAGATGAGAATTTGGATTGATTTGAACAACTACACAACAGCATAATTATAGTAAAATAATAAAACAGCACAAGGTAGAACATTTATTCATAAATGAAATAACCACAAAATGATTAGGCTACTCTGCAGTCAAGATAAAAATGACAATCCTCTTGCAGTAAAAAAGAAAAGAAAAAAAAGTCACCTAGGCTTTCTCGTAAGTAACAATACGATTTACTGACTATTTTTTAGGATTGAGAATATAATTTTATTTTAATTGCATTTTTATGTAATTTTTTTAAATGAAAAGTGCTGGTGGTTTGGTCCCAAATGATATTGTCCTGTCCACAGTGATAACATGAAATGGACAAGCCAATGGTGGTGACTTAATGACTGCCCAATAATGACTCTCACTCATCCCACTTTTTCCACAGAGTGCAAATCCTTTTCTCCCTATTGGTTTGGAACATTTGATCAAATTACCTAAACGATAGATATATCACATTAAACCATTGTCAAACACCATGGCATTTGAGCATCCATCCTCTGTCAACTGGAACCAAAGGATGCACAGAGGGTCAGCAGGCTATGGCTAAAGAAGGTGTTCTGGGAAATGCGTAAAACATAGGTAATTACAGCACACTTGAAGAGCAAGTACAATCTACCAGCATTGTGGTCAATACCTTCAAATTAGGTACACAATGACTTCTTGTCGTTCCCAATTTGACAGTAAAGTCAGTCATGCTTGATCATTCTCAAATGCCTGTGTGGGCTGAAGTTTTTCGATAGTGGCAAATTCAAAGTTGATTAGAGTCTGTGTCCATCACAGAGGTGTCACAACTAGACAGCATACAGRGTCAGGTGCCAATCCCATGACACTGTTCGACTGTATACTGAAAATTGGATGCCATGTCCTTTTTTTAGAAAATGATTGATTTTGGCACTTATTACCATTTAACTGTAGCAGTTTTTCCAAGAGCTACTAGGTTTTAAAATACATCTGCATTCCTTATAAACACTTATTGAAATACCTCAATTAATCTTATTTTATTGTATTTTTATTTTATTTGGTTTGTGGCATTTTTCATGCTATCCTACATCCCAACCCTTGCTTTAATCTGAAGCTAGGCAGAGTTTACATTCTTAATATGTGGATGGGAGACCCGTTGCTGCTGGAAAGCTGTTCAAGGGGCCAGTAGGGGGCACTCCTTCTGGCCTATGTCAATAAGTATAATTTAAAGCACTTCTTGAAAGACGCCCTGTTTCTTCCGTTCATTACCATACATGTGCTACCATCTCTCATGAGTTAGTTAAGTAGAAATAGTTACCACATATTTACATAGTTATTTCATATTCCAAGTATTTATGGTGTTATTTAAAGTACCACAAAGTGTATTTGAATGAATGATATTGTGAGCAAAGATGGACATGTGCTGGTGCACTCAAAAGAAGCACGTAAAGCCCAAAGTGCAGACATGCTAGGGAGAGGTTAAGTAGGTCTTCTCAATCTGTGTCCTCAAAGAATGCTTTAATGGTCGCCCCACAATAACAATAGTAACGCTGTCACACACAGTCCACTCTTTTATGGCACACTCCTCAGCCTGCAGAAGGATTGATGCATCACCATAGCAACGCTAACCCTTAAAGTCTCTTTGCAACCTGAGCCCAGTGCCAGATTTACGGGTGTTTTCAGCTTGTTACAGCAGATTTATCCTCACAATAAAAAAGAACAACAATCTGCAGAAGCCATTAGTGGAGTTTGAATGAAAGCCTGGGCTGGGGAGTGTAAGCCTGGCTTGCAGTCTTCACGTTGACATGAAAAAAGAACAGAGGACACATGAAACAGTTCTGGTTGTTTTGGACGTACCATTGCTGTGAAAAGTATAAAGTATAATTTCCTCAACTTTTTGATACTGAATGTTATCAGATCTTCAACCAAAACATAATATTAGATTAAGGGAACCTGGGTGAACAAATAACACAACAATTACATTATAATTGTTGTTTCACACAGGAGCAACACCCGATGCTCCTGTGTGAAAAAGTAATTGCCCCCTTTCAATAACTGGTTGTGCCACCTTTAGCTGCAACGACTCCAACCAAACACTTCCTGTAGTTGTTGATCAGTCTCTCATGTTGCTGTGGAGGAATTTCGCCCCACTCTTCCATGCAGAACTGCTTTAACTCAGCGACATTTGACATTTGTGGGTTTTCAAACATGAACTGCTCGTTTCAAGTCCTGCCACAACATCTCAATTGGGATTAGGTCTGGACTTTGACTGGGTCATTCCAAAACTTCAAATGTGTTGGTTTTAAGCCCTTTTCATGTAGACTTGATTGTGTGTTTTGGATCATTGTCTTGCTGCATGACCCAGCTGTGCTTCAGCTTCAGCTCACGGATGAATGGCCTGACATTCTCCTGTAGAATTCTCTGATAAAGACAGAATTAATTGTTCCTTCCATTAAGGCAAGTCATCCAGGTCCTGAGGAAGCAAATCATCCCCAAACCATCACACTACCATTACCATACTTGACCGTTGGTATAAGGTTCTTACTGTGGAATGCAGTGTTTGGTTATCGCCAGGCATAATGGGACAGGGATATGGGATATGTTCCGGGTAGCCTCGGATAATAACATTGATGTATACATGGAAACAGTGACTGAGTTCATCAGGAAGTGTATAGGGGATGTTGTTCCCACTGTGACTATTAAAACCTATCCAAACCAGAAACTGTGGATAGATGACAGCATTCGCACTAAACTGAAAGCCTGAACCATCGCATTTAACCATGGCAAGGTGACTGGGAATATGGTTGAATACAAACAGTGTAATTATTCCCTGTGTAAGGCAATCAAACAGCCAAGACATCAGTACAGAGACAAAGTGGAGTCACAATTCAATGGCTCAGACACGAGACGTATGTGGCAGGGTCTACAGACACAATCCCATTGACGCTGCCTGCTCCCAAGGACTCTGGGCTTCCATTCCCCGTTGCCGACGTGAGTAAGACATTTAACCCTCGCAAGGCTGCCGGCCCAGACGGCATCCCTAGCCGTACCCAAGAGAGCAAAGGTAATTGAACTAAATGACTATCGCCCCGTAGAGCATACGGAGACCAGCTGGCTGAAGTGTTTACGGACCTATTCAATCTCTCCCTATCCCAGTCTGCTTTCCCTACTTGCTTCAAGATGTCAACCATTGTTCCTGTACCCATGAGAGCAAAGGTAACTGAACTAAATGACTATCGCTCTGTAGCACTCACTTCTGTTATTATGTAGTGCTTTGAGAGGCTAGTTAAGGATCACATCACCTCTACCTTACCTGACACCCACTTCAATTTGCTTACTGCCCCAAATGATCCACAGACGATGCAATCGCCATTGCACTGCACACTGCCCTATCCCACCTGGACAAGAGGAATGCCTATGTAAGAATGCTGTTCATTGACTATAGCTCAGCCATTAACACCATAATACCCTCCAAGCTCATCATCAAGCTCGGGGCCCTGCATCTGAACCCTGTGCAACTGGGTCCTGGACTTCCTGATGGGCCGCCCCTCCCCAGGTGGTGAAGGTAGGAAACAACACCTCCACTTCACTGATCCTCAACGCAGGGGCCCCACAAGGGTGCGTACTCAGCCCCCTACTGTATTCCATTTTTACCCATGACTGCGTAGCCACACACGCCTCCAACTCAATCATCAAGTTTGCAGACGACACAGAGTAGGCCTGATTACCAACAATGACGAGATAGTCAACAAAACGAAGGAGCTGATCGTGGACTTCAGGAAAAAGCAGAGGGAGCACGCCCCTATCCAAATTGACGGGACCGCAGAGGACAAGGTGGAAAGCTTCAATTTCCTCGGCATACACATCACTGACGATCTGAAATGGTCCACCCACACAGACAGTGTGGTGAAGAAGGCGCAACAGCCTCACCGGGGTCACACTGCCTGCCCTCCAGGACACCTACAGCACCTGATGTCACAGGAAGGCCAAAAAGATCATCAAGGACATCAACCACCTGAGCCACGGCCTGTTCCCCCTGCTGTCACCCAGAAAGTGTTGGTGCGTACAGGTGCATCAAAGCTGGGACCGATTGACTGAAAAACAGCTTCTATCTCAAGGCCATCAGACAGTTAAAAACTTCTTAAGGATTCCGTCAACGGGACAGTTGTAATTCCTGCAGCGTGTTATGTCAAGATCGCAGATTTTAGAGAAACAACAAATGTCGGTACATATAAGTGTCTTATATCGGCTGAAAGCTTAAATTCTTGTTAATATAACTGCACTGTCCAATTTATAGTAGCTATTACTGTGAAAAAATGTCATACTATTGTTTGAGGATAGCTCCTAACAACAAAACACTTTTTTCTTCGCGATAGGTTTGATAAATTCAGCTCTGAAGGTTAAATGTTCACTTACATTCTGAAATCTTGCTGTTATTTATCATCCAAAGGATCCGAGAGATAACATGAAGTGTGGTTTGTTAGATAAAATCCTTTTTCATATCCTAAAAAGATCCATATAGCATGCACGATCGATTTTGTATTTCCACTCGTTCAATTTGCAAAGAAAGGAATCTGCGAATATCTCACCCTAAACGTTGTTTCAACGAGTCAAATCACGTTCGTATCTATTCCTCAGAGATCCTAGAAGGTAACAAGACTTCACTATTTCATTAGGGGTGTAGTATATCCTATAGGGCATCATATTTGGTGAGAGAGTGACGCCTTCATGGCACGCCGATGACGTGGGCAGCCATCACTTGAACGACTGTATCTTTGTCAAATAAGCACCAATCGGGGTCAAACAAAGCTAGCTAGATAGACAATGAGCTGGGCTTTACGGGATTATCCGGAAATAATGTATATTTTGTCAAATGTAGCTACTAACCTTGTACGACAGCATGCCTTTTCATTTTGGACAAGAATTATAAGGATATTCAGAGTTATGAAGTTTTGGAAACTGGTTGTTTTGCAAATGTTGAACTTATAATATGGCTACTAATAGTTGGAAAGCTAAATCAAAGTCAAAGTATACAGATTTGACGATATTATTGCAGAAAAAGAGAATATGAATGCGAATGACTCCTTCACGATTTGCCCAAATGTACATGGGTACTTCACACTAAAAGTCTTGTTGTTCATTCGTTTTTCAAGTTATCAATTTCAATCTTTACACATAAACTGCTGCCATCTTGTGGACACTATCGGAATTACAACCAGAGTGATGGCTATAACTATGCCCTTTCTCTTGCATTTCAAAGATGGTGGTAGAAAAAGAATGGTTGGTTTTCTCTTTATATTTTCTYCTACCAGATCTATTGTGTTATATTCTCCTAGATTCAATTCACATTTCCACAAACTTCAAAGTGTTTCCTTTCAAATGGCACCAAGAATATGCATATCCTTGCTTCAGGACCTGAGCCACAGTCAGTAAGATTTGGTTATGTCATTTAGGCAAACATTGAAAAAAAGGGGGCTATCTCTAAATAGCCATCACTAGCCGGCTACCACCCGGTTACTCAACCCTGCACCTTAGAGGCTGCTTCCCCTCATACATAGACATGGAACACTAGTCACTTAAATTTTATGAATTTTTCATTGAACCTTTATTTAACTAGGCAAGTCAGTTAAGAACAAATTCTTATTTACAATGACGGCCTACCCAAACCCTATCCCGTACAATGCTGGGCTAATTGTGCGCTGCCCTATGGGACTCCCAATCACGGCCAGTTGTGATACAGCCTGGAATCAAACCCAGGGTCTGTAGTGACGCCTCTAGCAATGCCACTCCGACATTGCACGTCATAATATTTATATATTTCTTATTTCCATAATTWAAATTTTAGAAGTGTGTGTATTGTTGTGGATTGTTAAATATTACTGCACTGTTGGAGCTAGGAACACAATCATTTCGCTATACCCGCAATAACATCTGCTAAATAAGTGTATGTAACCAATACCATTTGATTTGATTTGATCCGTGTCATGCAAAAATTAATACTTTTGACTCATCTGTCCATAGAACATTCTTCCAAGAGTCTTGATGATCATCCAGGTGCTTCCATGTACTTTTTGGCACTTGAGTCAACCTTTTCGATGAGATGGGTCCCATTATGTCTGGCGAAAGCCAAACACTGCATTCCACTTTGTAAGTATCACATTGTTGTGTTGTTTGTAAACTCAGGTTCCCTTTATCTAATGTTAGGTTTTGGATGAAGATCTGATAACATTCAGTATCAAAAATATGGAAAAACAGAGAAAATCAGAAAGTGTTTTTTTGTGAGGGGAAAATGACCAGGGGATAGTTCAGACTGCTTCAGGTCAAAGTAATCACAATGACATGTAACTATAAAAACAAGCACATTACTTTTCAACACCCTTTATTTGTTCTGTAGCGAATTCAAACTTTTAATAGGATTAACTCGCTAATATTGGTTTACTGAATCCTATTCGCCTCTTCAGATATGCTGAGGCTTAGATATTCCTAACCAGCAAATGACCCATGATGCTTCTCCTCCTCCTCCTAACTTCTCTAGATATCTCCATGGAGTTGGTGGGAATCTTCTCTGGCCAAAGTAGGGTGTCGTCAGCACTAGGATTAAGATGGATGACACTGGGCTAGCGCGCAGAAAAGGTGGCGACGGGGAACTGGAAGGGGAGACAGGGAAGACAGCGGGGAAATTGGGCCGCCTCTGGTATTTTAAGCAGGATGTCTTCATTCCCTCTTGCCGACGTGAGCGATCTCCTTCCATTCGCCACGGTTAGGTGGTTTGCATGACCCGCGGGGATGACCGGCCGGCTGGCCCATCTCCAGGGTAGGCCAGCAGTGCATCCCTAAGCAGGCTTGACCGACCGATAGTCACACACACCGCGGTCAAGCCCTGGGCGGGGGGATTTGAGGTGTGACAGCATAATCAATTTACATGATTCATGATCAGCCCAAACGACTTGGCAGCTGAAAGGGGAGAGGAGAGCGAGGCTGGAGGGAATGCTGACAGCGGAGTTAGGTCGGCAGCTAGACAGAGTGAAGAAGACACGGCTGCTTACTTCCTCTCCCATGTTTCTCATGCCTTCTAGAAATTCAGGAACATGAATTAGAATTGTTGGTACTGTTTACTTGTAGGTACTCAATCATAAAGACCAAAGGTCAACGTAATTAACAAACCGTAAAAAAAAACGTACATGTCCTATCAAAAAACATTGTATGAAAATCCATATGTGGTTGGATGTGGTATTTAGATCAAACTGGGTTGCACATCATAAAAGGATTCACTCTAGGTTAGTAGCCCAGCTGTTTAAGTGTTTTACCACCGCAGCAAATTTGGTCGCAGACTTCTATTAAAAGAATCTGCCGTTGTCTTCTCACTGACGTGATGCGCTGTTCCTCAAATACAGCCATGTCACAGTCCTTGAGAGCAGTTACTGAAAGAAGTCGTGCTTTAACTAGTTATATAATCAAATTATTGGGTAGTTTGTTCTAATATTGGGGTAGTTTGTTTTATATATGTGTTGTCTCTGATTTATAGCATTTTGTGTGTTGGGGAAAGGCCGGTCCAAACAGTTATACCATGGCTGTTACAGGTTTACCCTTTGACCAATATTACAGTGCAATAATTCCTGTTATATGCTGGGAGCAGGTGGGCTGCATATTGGCCATTGTGTGTGGCTCATACTATGAGTGTGTCTGTCTGTAAAGGGGAGGAAACATGTGGGCGTGCAAACCAGGCCAGAGTGGGAGTTGCACCTACTCTGAGAAAGGTAACCAATATCTGCATGGCCCCATCATTTACAGCCTGTTCCCATGGCAATTACCCCTCTTCACTGCAACATAGGCCACATATCACCATTAGAAATATCTGAACTAGTTAGGCTTTTAAAGCTTGCGAGCAGTTGAGGAGGATGAAAAGTCTGGCAAAAAATGCTAAATGGAAGCTTACGAACAACCTGGAGAACAGTCAGGCTTTTGCTTTCAATCAAATCAGGCTAGGTTTGTATTTCACGTGTGGTATAGCTGGACATCTGAGTGAAGGACATAGTTGCTGTGAACCATGTTATCCTTGTAAAACTCAGGGTTTATATTCTTTTCCAAGAGCAGAACTCTTGGAAGACGGAAAAAAAGTTGTAGGCCCTGACAAATCGATCAAATGTGGAGGTGGACAATGGTTGACATTTAAGTTGACATTTCTCCCTCTACAAGAATAACTATTGTGTATCGCTGTATAATAATAACCTTTTGGTGTTTTCATACAACACGGACTGGTTATGAGAATGATTACATGTATTTTATACAATTGAATCCAACGAGGGATTATGAAAACAACAATGTTGTATCAGTACGATCTGATGTTCACTGAGATTTTATTGCACGTATACTGTATGTATAGCAGCCATTTTGGACACTATCTTTAGAAAACGGGCTTGAAGATGTATGAATAGCCTTAATGACATGGGGGCAGTGTAGCACTGAAATCAGTTTTGTCATGTGTGTAATGTAAATGCCAGAATAGCTTTTTTGTTGATTTTTATTTATTTGCATCCGTGATTCACTGTCCAAACCCTTTTTATGACACAAAACCATGACAGTGTTTGATAATTAAGATGACGCATGACGACAATCCTAACAACAGGAGGGGCGACTATCCATGTCTCCATTGGAAAAGTGTCACCGTCTTCAAGAATAACTCCCATAATCCTTAGGGTCTCTTACCTTTCCACCAGTGGATATTCATGTCCACATCCTGAATGGCTCTAGCAGCTGAGAATCTGCACAGATGTGGGACCCTGTCGCTACGCTATAATGTCACAGACTCGTAAATGCTGCTCTTGAGCCTGAGGAAATTTTATCCAAGTGTCGCTCACTCTCTTTCTCACCGGACTCTTACCGAGCTCGCCACGCCACTGCAATCCCCAGAATGACCCGTAACAACACATTTATGGTCGGACACAAAGAGAGAAACGATTCAATGGAAGAATCCGTTTGGACCAAAGTAGTCCTGTAGTTAGTATTTTATACCTACATATGACACACTTTCCTCATTTTGTACTTCTCTACATAAAACTAATATAAAAAAAAAAGTGATTTAAAAATGTGATTAGGCCTATGACTTTACAGAATAAAATATATATTTTTTGCTTTTTAAGCCTCTTCTTAGATTGTTGTGCTCTCTTTAGGTTTGTTTGTCTCAAGGTCATGGGCCCTGTCCTTTTGGTGAGCACTAGTTATTTCATGTTTTGTGGGGGGGGTCAAAATACTGTAAAGCAGCATGTCCTTGAAAGGCCGGTTGGTAGCAAAGTTGCTATCCCAACCAGACACTGACCCCTGTGGAAACTGGACCGCGTCGAGTTGCTGCCTGATCCCTTTGAAAACATTTCAGCCACTTGAGTGATTGGCCATATGGGCTTCAGGCAGTGCCATGGGGTGGGTGAGGTGTGGGGAGTGAAACACGGCACACTCCCACATCATATCACCTCCCAAATACCACCTAAGAGGTAAGTACCCCCCCCCCCCCCMCMCAGGTTCCCCACTGGTCGGTTGTTCCTTGTTAGTTTCCTGTTTCCTAAGTTTTATGGGTTCAACTGTTTTCTCAGTGGGAGACGACTGTTTTGACGTGACTGGGTGGTATTGCCTATTGATTTGTTTTCAAGCAGTATTTTATAATTACACTAGCAATCTAGTATCACCGGTCACACTGTAAATTCAGAGGACACAAAATCAAGCCTGTCCTGAAATGTCTAACCCCCATTTATGACCTGTATTTTTGAATGAGCTGGAGGATTGCACTGTGAACTATGTGAATATGACACTCATCTAACGTGCAATAAATGACCAAGTAAAACAGGACAGCCTTCTCTATTTCCTGTCATGTTTTTATTTTTTTGAAGGTATGTGTGACTTGACTAGGTGACCCTGTTGAACATGCCACAACAGAACATACCACAACACTTATACAGTAAAAAAAAAACAGAGCTCGGGCATGTGCGACATCACACGTGTACATTTCATGCAAGTACATACAGATGAAGTCGGACGTTTACAAACACTCAGGTTGGACTCATTAAAACTCGTTTTTCAACCACTCCACACATTTCTTGTTAACAAACTATAGTTTTGGCAAGTCCGTTAGGGCATCTACTTTGTGCATGACACAAGTCATTTTTCCAACAATTGTTTACAGACAGATTATTTCACTTATAATTCACAATTCCAGTGGGTCAGAAGTTTACATACACTAAGTTGACTGTGCCTTTAAACAGCTTGGAAAATTCCAGATAATGATGTCATGGCTTTAGAAGCTTCTGATAGGCTAATTGACATAATTTGAGTCAATTGGAGGTGTACCTGTGGATGTATTTCAAGGCCTACCTTCAAACTCAGTGCCTCTTGCTTGACATCATGGGAAAATCAAAAGAAATCTGCTAAGAAGAATTGTAGACCTCCACAAGTCTGGTTCATCCTTGGGAGCGATTTCCAAATGCCTGAGGGTACCACATTCATCTGTACAAACAACAGTACGCAAGTATAAACACCATGGGACCATGCAGCTGTCATACCGCTCAGGAAGGAGACACGTTCTGTCTCCTAGAGATGAACGCACTTTGGTGTGAAAAGTGCAAATCAATCCCAGAACAACAGCAAAGAACATTGTGAAGATGCTGGAGGAAACAGGTACAAAAGTATCTATATCCACTGGAAAACAAGTCCTATATCGACATAACCTGAAAGGCCGCTCAGCAAGGAAGAAGCCACTGCTCTAAAACAGCCATAAAAAAGCCAAACTACGGTTTGCAACTGCACATGGGAACAAAGATCGTACTTTTGGAGAAATGTCCTCTGGTCTGATGAAACAAAAACAGAACTGTTTGGCCATAATGACTATTGTTATGTTAGGAGGATAAAGGGGGAGGCTTGCAAGCCGAGGAACACCATCCCAACCGTGAAGCATGGGGGTGGCAGCATCATGTTGTGGGGGTGCTTTGCTGCAGGAGGGACTGGTGCACTTCACAAAATAGATGGCATCATGAGGACGGAAAATGATGTGGATATATTGAAGCAACATCTCAAGACATTAGTCAAGAAGTTTAAAGCTTGGTCACAAATGGGTCTTCCAAATGGACAATGACCCCAAGCATACTTCCAATGTTGTGGCAAAATGGCTTAAGGACATCAAAGTCAAGGTTTTGGAGTGGCCATCACAAAGCCCTGACCTCAATCCTATAGAAAATGTGTGGGGAGAACTGGAAAAGTGTGTGCGAGCAAGGAGGCCTACAAACCTGACTCAGTTACACCAGCTCTGTCAGGAGGAATGCGCCAAAATTCACCCAACTTATTGTGGGAAGCTTGTGGAAGGCTACCCGAAACATTTGACCCAAGTTTGACAATTTAAAGGCAATGCAACAAATACTAATTGACTGTATGTAGACTTATGACCCACTGGGAATGTGACGAAAGAAATAAAAGCTGAAATAAATCATTCTCTCTGCTATTATTCTGACATTTCACATTCTTTAAATGACCTAAAACAGGGATTTTGTACTTGGATTAAATGTCAGGAATTGTGAATAACTGAGTTTAAATGTGTTTGGCTAAGGCGTATGTAAACTTCCGATTTCAACTGTAAGTGCTGTACACACACACGTGCAGACACATTCACGCATCATGTATTTTACAAGGTTGCAATGCAACTGGTGAATTTCCCAGGCATTTCCTGTACCAGATAACACATCTGAATAAAAGTAGCTGCCGAAGGGCAATAGGGAAGAAGAACATAACATAGCAGGAACTTACCGTATACATTGCCATGGCAATGTTTGCATCCCATAATGTCAGAACTGTGACTTATATTTTTAGTGCATGTTCACTCACCAACCCGAGGATGATACACACACACTGTATGGCAACAAGACGAACCAATAAAGACGTCTTTAGGAGAGACACCTGAAGAGGCACAGTTAGAAGAGCTGGAAAATACATTGTATCCGACAGGGAAAAGAAAAGAATGAAGGGAAACAAAGACATAAATACCTGTAATAACATCTGAGATTGGATAAGGATGGATGGTAGACAGGCGCAACCATTCAGCTAGCAGCAGTTTCAAGGAGGAGGCAGAACATGACCGGCATCGGCAATTACATGGAGGGTTTGTAACATAAGGTATGTTAAGGTAGGCTCTTGCAAGAAAGGCATTTCACTGTACTCGTGCACGTGACAATAAAAAGTAGAAATTTGATATCATTCAGGACCTATAGATACAGTACCCACAATGCACTGTATAATATACCCGTTTTGTGGAAAAGATCATCTGAAGCTAACCAATACAGGATTAAAATGCAATATTTTTCATTCGAAACAGTCAACCTAGATCAAGTTTACATACAGATACAAATTTAGGGATAAAGAAAAGTCTCAAACATTGCAGCCAGGCCTCAAGAGCAGAGCAGTGAAATAAGTAGGCCTCTCCAAAGTGGGATTTATTTAGTCCTGATAACAAGAGTCGTAAAGCCATTTTAAGGAATCCTCTTTTTTCCCTCATCTCAAGCTGTCAGATCCACAGTTCTGAGCCTTCTACTTCTGCTGTTGGTTAAGAGGCAGTGAAAACGCTTCGCCAGTCGTAAATCTCTTTGCCAGATATTTTCTTTGATTTCTTTTTTCCCTCCTCGCTCCTCAAGTTTTCTTTCGCACACCCCATGTGAAGGCCAATACTTTTATTTGGCAGTGTCAAAAAGACAGGGGCAAAGTAAGGAGAGCAAACGTGATTTCATGTTTGCGGGTGCAAATTTGTGCATATTTCTTTTCAGTTGGATGCTGCGGCMTCACACTTGTTTCGATGAAAGGCAGGGAATCCCCTTAGAATGTAGCAATTTCAGGACATGTGTGCTTTGTTTCACATGCTCTTTCTTCTTACATTTTACAAGGCCATCTGGTCTTGSCCTAAGTCACTCCCAGGTTGTGCTGAATTTTCAATTAACACCGACAGAAGTGCCATTTTGAAAAAAAATGGATGATGTTGAGGGCATATTTAAAAGCCTTTCGAGAGGAAGTCTGAAGTGTAAAAAKACATCTAACTCAACTTAACATAAAGAAACTAGGAAAAGCACCAAACAAGTTCAGAGGACTAATTCATCCCTGTTTGTTAGCTAGGATAACTGCTTTTTATAGGCTCCCAAACATGACACTAAATCTAGCCCTCCCCAAACGCCTCGTTATCAAAGAGGTCACACCTAAAGAGATCTTAACACATCTATATTAGTCAACACTGATGCATCTTGATTCCTGCCATATCAGTGCAAAGCGACATAAATGATGTGTTCATGATCTGTATTCACAGGCCAAGTATGCTTCGAGAAGGAGTTAACGTGGTCACCACGTCGTCGCGAGGCTACCGGTCTCCATGCGCGGCACACGTAACGAGGAGGGAAGAGGTGGCTACTAACAGCCTGTCCAGAAGACCTGACGACCATGTGCAACCCCAGTTTGCACAGCCAATTGCACCCCTACTAGGGCAACAGTAACACGAAACACTTAACAGCAGCTTGACAAAGTTCATAAATGGACCAAGGTGTTAAACAGGTGCTGGAGAGAAGAAAGCGTGAGGAAAAAGAGCAGTGAACGAGGGGGTGGAGCAAAGGAGARGAGAAGAGGAGAGAAAAATAAGGGGAGAGGGGGAAGGGTTTCTAGGGTTCACCAGGCATACTTTGACCTTTCACTCCCAGCAGGACAATGTTGTAATAAATTGTCGGTCGTTAAGGATCCGGACACCTCTTGGCACTCACTTCAAAAGGGCTCTGAGGTTCTGCCTGTTAGGTTTGGATTTAGCATGGCAGACAGGTCGGGTTATGGTCCAATCACGGTTTCATGCCTACACATCTGCCTGGCAGYACCTTGGCTGAAATTGAGACTTTGTGTCTCTTGATGTTTGCTTGGGACATCTTTATTAGGGCTCACCGTTACCCATCAATGCACCCACCGGCACACCATCATATTCCCATCCGCCCTTCCCCCTTCCTCCGTTGTACCCTGTCCTCCTCCTAATGATGAAACCTTATTGTGAAACATTTGTGGTGTCTTCCGATCCCAGGTCTTCGGTCTTCAGGTGCTTCAAGTGGCAAACTAGATCTCGTCATTGGGGTAGTAGTCTGGTCCATCCATGTTGAATGTTGTGAAGGAAGGACATGGAGAGATTTCAGTGCCAACATTAATTMCATTTAAATTCCAGAATTTTGAATTTGTATTAGGATATTGAATTAGAATTTCATATTTTAGAATTTGTCATGCAGAAATTCAAGCATTGAATTAATACATTTAACATGCATTTCCTGATTTGAAACTGAATTGAGTGAATATCGCGTTCAGTTATAAAACTACATTTCGAATTATTTGAATATTCAAATTTAATATTTTTATATTCAGTTTCAATATGGTAGATATTACATTCATTGTCTGTGTATCAAGATCACAATCTATCGTTCTAGGTTTCGAGGGGCTGCTGGGACACAACTTCAGCCCTGGCATTTTATCCACACCAGCCTACATCACTGCGTGAGCCGCCAGCTCACTTGATCTTTAGTCCTCTGACTAAAAGAACCAGACCTTCCCGAAGATTCTGTGCATGTGCGAACCATTTTCTAAACGTGTATATTCGCTACTTTACACGCAGAGAACAGGCTACTCAGGTAAATGGTTCTTGTTWAATAAAATTAGATCAAGCTGAATTATGTCTGCAAGATCTCACATAATGATCACAGTATTCTACACAACAGAAACGAATATAATAGCATAACGTTACGGTAAGTCAAAAACACCACCACATTCAACCGTGAATGATAATCACCTTTTACCCATACATTAGTAACCAACCATTTGATCTCAATCAGTTTCATGAATATGCATTTAGATCGTGAATAATACAGTGCTGTTTTGATGTAGCCTACAGTTTTGCTTTGAATTATGCAGACTGAGCTAATTTTAGAGCAGATGGTGCTAACAAACTGGAGCATATCCTACCTGTGTATTTTGCCTAGTGGCTTTGGCCACATGAGAGAAAAATGTGGTGTTTTTTTTGTCTTACAGTAATGTTTAAACTATGCTATTATATTCGGTTCTGTTATGTAGAATACTGTGATCATTATGTGATCTTGCGTACGTTGATTTTGCTTGATGTAGCTTTGATCTAACTTCACCTGAGTAGCCTGTTCTCTGAGCAGAAAGTAGAGAATGTACACATGTTCAGATCGTGATCAACATATGCACAGAAGCTTCTGGAAGCTCCGGMTCTTTTAGTCTAGTTGGAAGCCGCTCCGTTAAAACAAATACAATATGCAAAAACACCACTGGAGATACAACTCACCACTATCACTGTGTCTCTGCTCTAGACATTTTGTTAGCCTCCATGTTGTGCTGTCTATCTGTCTCATCGTCTTCTCTGCTGTCACTCTGTCTGTCTGCTTGAGCCTTATACGCTATAAAAGCCAGGCTAATTACTTAGACTATATTGCAAATTAGTGGCTGTCATATGTGCTCCCCTGAATCAACATGTAGGAGACCTGGTTTGAGCCCAGCCAGTCACAAGAGCAAGATTAAATAGTGAGTGGAAAGTCTATCTTTAGAAGGGCTATGACAGGGCTATTCAACTATTTTCTTACTGGGGCCAAATTGCATTTTTTTGTGAAGCTCCCTTCTAACGCGATCTGTGATCATCATAGAGGGAAACGGGAGGTACGTCCATGTAACAGCTTATAGCCAAAACTGTTCAAATGCTAGGGCCAAATTCATAGGAAGAAAACAAATTCGACACGCCACAACATTGGCTTCAGAAACCGCCAGAAGCTTCTGTTTACCACAGTGAGTGTTTGATTCTATCTTTTCTCCTCTACCTTTCCTGGCTGGCAAAGTACCCGGTTGTTGTCGCTGGTTTTGAATCTGAATTTAGAGACCTGAATCAGAATGCATCTGAGTCGTTGATTAATATGAAACTTTGATCAACTTGTAAACTTGATTAACAGACAATGAATGCAATATCTACTATATTGAAACTGAATATATATATATATATATATATAACTACAAAAAATACTGAATGCAATATTCACTCAATTCAATTTCAAATCCTGAAATACAAGTTCAGTTTATGAATTCAACGATTCAATTTGTGGATTACAAATTCCAAAATATTAAATTCAAATTCATTATCCGAATACAAATGAGAAATGATGGAATTCAAATACAATTTCTGTTGACACAGAAATAACTCCATAGAAGGAGCCGTTGTTAAGACAGCCGGCGCACCTTGTCCGCATTACCACAGTGGAGGCCTTTTATGTTGCGTCTATCGATGAATCTATCTCGCTTACAGTATGAGGTCACCGCGGATTTATTGGTTGGCCTGGAAGTGCACCCCTCATGCCCTCCCTCTCCACCACAACTCATGTGGAGAAAAAGGAGAGAGAAAAAAGATTAGCTGTCTTTCAAAAGCTGACCTGCACAGCCCTTATAGCCATAGTCACCATCTCTCCTCACACAACAGTCTTGGCATGGACACACTGCTTATTGTAGGACCCGAACAGGTGCCGAGGCAAACCCTTGAGCCAGGGAAGGTACATAAATTACACGGCAGGCCAAATCACACAGCACTGTTGCCGTGTTAATCTGCCAAGGGCTTTGAAGGCAGGACAAAGAATTATGAATCTACCCTGGGAAGAAAACCTGAGACACTCAACTGCCACCATCAAACATGGCTGTCTGGCAAGTAACTGACATCTAGAAAGAGACATACCAAATAGCTATAAATTCAATACATTTGATCAACTGTTACCCAAAAGACAGGAAATCGTTTTTTCCCACAGTAAATTGGTAAATAATATCAATTTGTTCTATTGATGTACAGTATATTAACATGATAGCGACAGAGTTTATGGATATAGCCTTTATTCTGCAGCTCAATTCAAGTGACGCAAGATAATTTAAATCCAAACCATGTGTGAAAATGTATTTAGTCATGGAATATTGTTAAATAAATAAATTGCCTCCCTGTCAATCATAATGCATGGCCAGAACTATTGGTTGTAAATAGTGCACACAAATTGGTTGGACTTTCACACAGCTTGCATTATTATCACCATGGAATTTCCTGAAATCTTGAAAATGCCCACCAAACATGCACAGAACCAAACAACAACCTCATTACATTTGACATTGACAATGCACATGAATAAACATTTATGTCAATGTGCCACGTTTAGCCAAAAGGCAAATTTTCATCTGTAGTCCGTGGGATTTTAGTCTAAATAGTCACGACAACAAAGCAGATAGGATGTGGTAGTGACATGGGTGATTGCATTTGGGCTTGGTGATGTCGGCCAGCCAGCCAGCTGACAGGTGACAGACAGCGCATTGTAGGGCAGGGTTGTGATGGGTCTCGTGGTGACAGTGCTTCGTGGCTATCCACAGCCTTTGTCACTGAGGGGACCATGCCATGGGCTCGCCCCAGGACAGCAGCTCCTCTTTCCGGACTGGAGTCCTTGGGCGGCGGGTGCCATCCACGGGCATGGGCTGCAGACAGACACACACAGACACACACACACATCCATTATTCCTGTCCAGTAGGAGAGAAAGAGGACCAAGTCGGAGAAAAGAGAGAAGAGGAGCGAGACAGAGAGAGACAGAAGAGAGAGCGAGACGAGACAGTGAGAGAGAGAGAGAGAAGAGAGAAGAGAGAGGAGAGAGAGAGAGAGAGAGAGAGAGAGAGAGAGAGAGAGAGAGAGAGAGAGAGAGAGAGAGAGCGAGAGAGAGAGAGAGAGAGAGCGAGAGCGAGAGCGAGAGCGAGAGCGAGAGAGAGATATGCCCAGGCGGTGAGCAGAGCAACAGGTCCAAACCCCCACTAATACACCTGCTCAAGCCACATCCTGTGACCTACAAGCATTTATCAGATGCTCAGTATGCCCTGATCAAACGTACTGTAATGATCCGAGGCTAAACCACACGAAAAAATCAACACTAGATACTCATCCGGGAATACGCAAGGTCTGACGTCATTTGCCTTTGGCCTAAAGAGCAGGAGCCCAGACTTCTTTAAAGAAATTGGAAATCCAGAAATTGTCATCCTACAACAATCATGGTATAGAAGAGATGGACCTACTGGTTGCCCTCCAGGTTAGAAAGAGCTGGTAGTCCTATCCACCAAACTACCAGGTGTGAAACAGGGAAAAGACTTAGGGGGTATGCTAATTTGAAATAGAGCAGACCTAAACCTCTTTCAGCTAGGGGGCAGAATTTTTATGTTTGAAGAAATAACGTTCCCAAGGTAAACAGACTATTTCTCAGGCCCAGATATTAGAATATGCAAATAATTGACAGATTAGGATAGAAAACACTCTAAAGTTTCCAAAACTGTCAAAATATTGTCTGTGAGTATAACATAACTGATTTTGCAGGCGAAAACCTGAGGAACTCCAACCCGGAAGTGCCTTTTATTTGGAAAAATCCCTGTTCCATTGACTGCCCCTCCTCCATTTAAAGGGGTATCAACCAGATTCCTTTTCCAATGGCTTCCTCAGGCTGTGACCAGGCTTTAGACATAGTTTCAAGCTTTTATTTTGAAAAATGAGCGAGATTTATCAAAACTCGTCAGGTGTCCTTTGATTAGTTCCTGCACGGGAGAGATGTAGCTCAACATTTTCTTTCTCTGTAGTATTGAATAGTTTACCGTCCGGTTGAAATATGATTGATTATGTTTGTTAAAAACAACCTGAGGATTGATTATAAAAAACCTTTGACATGTTTCTACGAATATTACGGATACTTTTTGGAATTTTCGTCTGCCCTTCAGGACCGGAATGAGCCTGTGGTTTTCTGAACATAACGAGCAAACCAAATGGCGGATTTTGGTTATAAAACTAATCTTTATCGAACAAAAATAACATTTATTGTGTAACTGGGAGTCTCGTGAGTGCAAACATCCGAAGATTATCAAAGGTAAGCGATTATTTTTTTTGCTTTTCTGACTTTCGTGACCAGGCTAATTTAAGGCTAGTTGTTCTTACTGTTTTGTCTAGTGATTGATAAACTCACAAACGCTTGGATTGCTTTCGCTGTAAAGCATATTTTCAAAATCTGACACGATAGGTGGATTAACAACAAGCTAAGCTGTGTTTTGTTATATTTCACTTGTGATTTCATGATTATAAATATTTTTGTATTATTTTTGAATTTGGCGCTCTGCAATTCAGCGGTTGTTTACAAAAATGATCCCGCTAAAGGGATCCGTGTGGCAAGTCAAAACAGGAGTATTTTACATTTGTCTAAAAATGAATAAGAAAATTATCTCAACAGACCAAAATGTGTCTTATGTGTGCTACCTATATTTCCCCAATAGAATCCCCATACTTTAACAATGACAGCTTGTCCATCCTAGAAGGCGTGATCAACCACTTCCAGGCTCAGGGACATGTAGTAGTCTGTGGCAACCTAAACGCCAGAACTGGACAAGAACCTGACACTCAGCACTCAGCACTTTCCTCCCTAATATGCCCCTCTAGACACAACTATGACAAAACAACCAACAAAAATGGGTCAAAACTCCTGCAGCTCTGTCACACGCTGGGTCTGTACATAGTCAATGGTAGGCTTCGASGGAACTCCTACGGAAGGTGACCTACAGCTCATCACTTGGCAGTAGTACTGTAGATTACTTTTTCACTGTACTCAACCCAGAGTCTCTCAGAGCGTTCACAGTCAGCTACCTTGACCTGAACATCAGCATTACAGGTAACTTCCACAAAGCTGTGAACGATCTGAGAGACAAGGCAAGAAGAGCCTTCTATGCCATCAAAAGGAACATCAAATTTGACATTCCAATTTGGATCTGCAAAAAAATTATTCAGTTACAGAACCCATTGCACTTTATGGTTGTGAGGTCTGAGGTCCACTCACCAATCAAGAATTCACAAAATGGCCAGAGCTAGAGAAAACTCCCCTCAGACAGCTGGGCCTGGAAAAACACAAACAGACCCCACAGAGCTTCAGGACAGTAACACAATTAGACCCAACCAAATAATGAGAAAACAAAAAGATAATAACTTGACACATTGCAAAGAATCAACCAAAAAAACTGAGAAAACTGGGATGTTATTTGGCCCTACACAGAGAGTACACAGTGGCAGAATACTTGACCACTGTGACTGACCCAAAATTAAGGAAAGGTTTGACTATGTACAGACTCAGTGAGCATAGCCTTGCTATTGAGGCTGCCATAGGCAGACCTGGCTCTTGAGACAAGACAGGCTTTGTGCACACTGCCCACAAAATTAGTTGGAAACTTAGCTACACTTCCTACCCTCCTGCCAAATGTATGACCATATTTGAGACACATATTTCCCCCAGATTACACAGACCCACAAAGAATTTGAAAACAAATCCAATTTTGATAAACTACCATATATATTAGGTGAAATATCACAGTGTGCCACAGCAGCAAGATGTGTGACCTGTTGACACAAGGGCAACCAGTGAAGCACAAACACCATTGTAAATACAACCCATATTTATGTTTATTTATTTTCCCTTTTGTACTGTTACAACAAAGTACATAGCCACAATATAACATTTGAAATGTCTTTATTCTTTTGAAACTTTTGTGAGTTATGTTTAGTGTTAATTTAAGATTGTTTATTTCACTTTTGTTTATTATCTATTTAACTTGCTTGTGGCGAGGATGTGTGCACGACACCACAGACAGAGAGAGAGGAGGAGACGAGAGAGGAAGAGTAGAGAAGAGAGAGAGAGAGAGAGAGAGAGAAGAGAGAGAGAGAGAAGAGATAGGGAGAGAGAGAAGAGAGAGAGAGAGGAGAGAGAGACGACGAGAGATGACGGAGAGAGAGAGAGAGAGAAGAGAGAGAGAGAGAGAGACGAGAGAGAGAGAGAGAGAGAAGAGAGAGATGAGAGCGAAGAGAGAGAGAGAGAGAGAGAGAGAGAGAGAGAGAGAGCATATCGCCTTTGGCAGGACAGATATGAATCATTATAATATGGGCCAATTATGGGACAGGGCACCCTTATCATACCAAGTTCAAGGTGTTTCCTGTCATCCATGCCGGGATAGTCGGGCCAAAATGCTGTGCCCAGTGAAGGGCGATCCTGTTTTGGAGACTGGTTTTTTGTTGGAATTTCGAGATAACTGACGTGCCCAAAGTAAACTGCCTGCTTACTCAGGCGCCAGATGGCTAGGATATGCATATTACTTGGTAGCATTGCATAGAAAAACACCTGAAATCGTGGTCCTAACCATTAGATTACTCAATAGGCATTCAATGAAAACCACCCACATCAAAAAAAATCCCACTTCCTAGATGGATTTCCTCAGATTCGCCTGCCATATCAGTTCTTTATCCACAGACATATTTTAGAACAGTTTAAACTTAGAGTATTTTCCCTCCAAATTATATGTGCAGTATTCCTAGCTTCTGGCCTGAGTAAACAGGCGCGTTTACTTTGGCACGCTTGTCATCCAGACGTCAAAATACTGCCACAAGCCCAAATAAGTTAAATTTGGGTATGTAATTTTAGGAGAAAATTGAAAAAAGGGACGGATACTTAAAACTTCTTTATGGCGTGCAATCCTGTTAACTGGATCGATAGACAACAGCCAGTGAAAGTTGCAGGGCGCCAAATTCAAACAACAGAAATCTCATAATTCAAATTCCTTCAAGCATACAAGTATTTCAACACCATTTTAAAGATTACACGTTCTTGTTAAGCCCACCACAGTGTCCGATTTCAAAAAGGCTTTACAGCGAAGGACCACAAACGATTATGTTAGGTCACCGCAAAATCACAGAAAAACACAGCCATTTTTCCAGCCAAAGACATGAGTCACAAAAAGCAGAAATAGAGATAAAATGAATCACTAACCTTTGATGATCTCATCAGATGAGATGATACTCATAGGACTTCATGTTACACAAACATATATGTTTTGTTTTGATAAAGTTCATATTTATCTCCAAAAACCTCAGTTACATTGTGCGCCATGTTCTAGAGAAGGCCTCCAAAATATCCGTAGAAATTGCACGAGAGCCACATCATAATAAACAGAAAAACTCATCATAAACTTTGATGAAGATACATGTTTACATAGAATTAAAGATAAACTTGTTCTTAATGCAACCGCTGTGTCAGATTTAAAAAAGCTTTACGGCAAAAGCACAATATTCAATAATCTGAGAACAGCGTTCAGCCACAAAAGGAAGCCATACAGTTACCCGCCAAATTGTGGAGTCAACAAAAGTCATAAATAGCATTATAAATCTTCACTTACTTTTGCTGATCTTTCGTCGGAATGCACTCCCAGGATTCCCACTTCCACAAGAAATGTTCGTGTTGATCGGTAATGTCCATCATTTATGTCTAAATAGCTACTTTTGTTAGCGTGTTTGGTAAACAAATCCAAAGTCACGAAGCGCGTTCACTAAAAGCAGACTAAATGTCAAAAAGTTCCGTAACAGTCAGTAGAAACATGTCAAACAATAAATTGAATCAATCTTTAGGATCTTTTTAACATAAATCTTCAATAATGTTCCGAACGGGAAATTCCATTGTCTTCAGAAGTGCGATGGAAGAGAGCTACCTCTCATGTGAACGCGCATGGTCAGAGCATGGTCAGCTCATGGCAGACCTTACTCATTCCCGTCTCCTTCGGCCCCACTTCACAGTAGAAGCATCAGACAAGGTTCTAAAGACTGTTGACATCTAGTGGAAGCCGTAGGAAGTGTAAACTGACCCATATCCCACTGTGTATTCGATAGGCGATGAGTTGAAAACCTACAAACCTCAGATTTCCCACTTCCTGGTTGGATTTTTCTCAGGTTTTCGCCTGCCACATGAGTTCTGTTATAGAAACTTCAGAGTGTTTTCTATCCAATACTAATAATAATATGCATATATTAGCAACTTGGACTGAGGAGCAGGCAGTTTACTCTGGGCACCTCTGTGCACCTTTTCATCCAAGCTACTCAATACTGCCCCTGCAGCCAWAAKAAGTTTTAAGAGGTTTTAAGCACATTTTTACCACTGGACTTATGTAGGCTTGCTATAACAAAGGGGTTGAAAACTTACTGACTCAAGACATTTCAGCTCTTCATTTGTTAAAAAAAAATTGTAAACAATAACACACCCTTATCTGWTTTTCTTTGTGCGTGTCTCCACCCCCCTCCAGGTGTCGCCCATCTTCCCCATTATTCCAAGTGTACTTATACCTGTGTTCTCTGTTTGTCTGTTGCCAGTTMGTTTTGTTTCGTCCAGGCTACCAGCGTTTTCTCRTGCTCCTGTCTCTCTATTTCCTGTTTTCTAGCTTTCCCGGTTTTTGACCATTCCGTCTGCCTTGATCCTGAGCCTGCCTGTCGTTCTGTAYGTTTCGGACTCTGCTCTGGACTACTGACCTCTGCCTGCCCTTTACCTGTCGTTTKCCTGTCTCCTGTTTTTGTAATACACTTTTCTTACTTYGAAACTGTCTGCATCTGGGTCTTCTCCTGAACCTTGACAGTACGAACTGGCCATRACAGACCCAGCARACTCGGACCAGCTCYGCAACGCTGTCTCCTCCCAAGGAGCCACCATTGGACGGCACGAGGAGTTGCTTCATGGTCTTATGGAAGGGTTCCAGTCCTTGGCCGAACGCCATGGCCTCGCGTTGAACACTTTGCTGGAGCAATTCCGCGGGTTGTCTGTCAGGCAGCCTACCACGACGGTAACCCAGCCCCTCAGTAACCTGGCTGTTAGCAGCGCGGCCTTCCCAAGAGCCCCTGCTTTACCTCACCCTCCTCCTTCCCCTCATCACATTGATGTCCACGAGGGCTCTCGCCTGGGCTATGGCTGTGTGGGGACAGTATGCTTCAGTCTGGAGGAGTTYGTGGCGGAGGTGAAGAAGGTTTTYGATTCTCCATTGTCTGGRAGAGAGGCTGCCYGGAAGTTACTCCAKCTTCGGCAAGACTCCCGCAGTGTGGCAGACTATGTGTTGAATATCCTATGTTGGCAGCTGAGAGTGCCTGGAACTCGGAATCGCTGTTTGACACATTCCAACACGGAGTATCAGAGGAGTTTAAGGACAAACTAGTAGCCAGGGAATTTCCGACGGATCTCGACTCGCTCATTGCCTTGACCAACCAGATCGATGTTCGGTAACGGAAAAGTAGGAAGGAGACGAGGATTCCACCTTGCCTCTGAGGCATCCCGGAAGTCCCCGACATCTCCRTTGCCAAGAGGACCCGAGGCTACCCGAGTTCCCCCAAGAGWCTCCGAAGTCTGCCAATTCACCTCAGCCGATGCAACTAGGCAGAGCTCGTTTTATGGACACTACCCTGGSGTCCGAGCTRGGCATGCCCAMTCAGCCCCTCTCCATTCCCATGGACGGGCGCTCTATTGGCCGGGTCACCCACAATACCACTCCCATCAACCTACGAGTGTCAGGGAACCACAGCGAGGCTATCCAATTCATACTGATTAAGTCTCCTTAGGTTCCCGTGGTATTGGGATTCTCTTGGCTCCAGCAACACAATCCCCTTATTGACTGGACTGCTRGTGCCTTCATGGGCTGGAGCCCGTTCTGCCATGTCCATTGCCTGAAGTCAGCGCAGCCTGTCCTGGGACGTCTTCYAGCGGGCTTGGAAGTTGCCCTGGACCACTCCGCCATTCCTGCGGAGTACCAGGACCTGCGGGAGGTTTTCAGTAAGGCCTGGGCCACTTCACTTCCTCTGCACCGACCCTATGACTGCTGGATCGACCTCCTTCCAGGCACCACACCACCCCAGGGACGAGTGTACTCTCTGGACTCCCTAGCTGCAGGGTGTATCCATCCTTCCGCCTCACCGCTGTCGCAAGTGGTCTTCTTTGTGGAGAAGAAGGACAAAATCCTGCGCCCATACATCAATTACCGGGGCCTCAATGACATCACGGTGAAGAACCACTACCCGCTACCACTCATCGCCTCGGCCTTCGAGCCGCTCCATTTTCTCCAAGTTGGACCTGAGGAATGCCTAMCACCTAGTGCGGATACGGGAGGGGGACGAGTGGAAGATTTCCTTCAACGCGGCCAGCGGTCACTACGAATATCTGGTCATGCCATTTGGCATGACCAATGCTCCAGCTGTGTTCCAGGCCCTGGWCAATGACGTTCTCCGCGACATGTTGAACCAGTTCGTCTTCGTCTACCTTGACGACATCCTTGTTTTCTCCCACTCAGTCCAAGAACACATGCTCCACGTCCAACAGGTCCTCCAGCGCCTCCTGGAGAACCAGCTTTTTGTGAAAGCGGAGAAATGTGAATTCCATCGCTCCACCATTACCTTCCTTGGTTACATCATCGCTACAGGGAATGTACAAATGGATCCCTGGAAGGTGAGAGCRGTGGTGGATTGKCTCCAGCCTACATCCAGACTGCAGCTGCAACATTTCCTGGGATTTTACAACTTTTTTCGCAGTTTTATCCGGGGCTACAGCACCCTGGCTTCCCGGCTGTCTGCACTCACCTCTCCCAAGGTTCCGTTCACGTGGTCCCCAGCTGCTGACCGGACGTTCCGGGACCACAAGCACCGCTTCACCACAGCTCCCATATTGGTTCATCCTGACCCGTTCCTCCAGATCGTGGTGGAGGCCGATGCGTCGGATGTCGGAGTGGGGGCTGTCCTGTCCCAGCGTTCTGCCCTGGACCTCAAGTTGCATCCCTGCGCCTTCTTCTTCTTCTTGTCACATACCTGTGTTCTCTGTTTGTCTGTTGCCAGTTTGTTTTGTTTCGTCAAGCCTACAAGCGTTTTTTCCTGTTTTCTAGCTTTCCCGTTTTTTGACCATTCTGCGTTGACCCTGAACCTGCCTGTCGTTCTGTACTTTTCAGACTCTGCTCTGGAGTAYTGACCTCTGCCTGCCCTTGACCTGTCGTTCGCCTGCCCCCCTGTTGAAATACACTTTTGTTACTTCATATCTGTCTGGGTCTTCTCCTGAGCCTTGACACATAATTCACTTGGACATTATGTGTGTAGGCCAGTGACAGAAAATATATATTTTTAAGTTCAGGCTGTAACACAACAAAACRTGGAAAAAGTCTAAGGGTGTGAAAACAATTCTCTAGGCACTGTATATGCTTACGTGCTTGGATGTACACTGAAAAACCAACTATATAGATTCTATATTTTCTTCCTTTCATCAAAACATTTTTTTCACTAAGGCCATCTGACTTTTTCTATTCTTTTCATTCTCTATTTATTTTCTTTGTGTGTGTGTGTCTGTGTGTGTGGGTGGGTGTGTGTGAGTGTGTGTGTGTATATGCTTACGTGCTTGGATGTACACTGAAAAACCAACTATATAGATTCTATATTTTCTTCCTTTCATCAAAACATTTTTTTCACTAAGGCCATCTGACTTTTTCTATTCTTTTCATTCTCTATTTATTTTCTTTGTGTGTGTNGAGAGAGAGAGAGGCTTTGGCAGGAGATATAAATCATCTCAATTATGGGCCAACCCCAGTGGACAGGTCACTCTTATCATACCAAAGTTCAAGGTGTTTCCTGGTCAGCCAAGGAGCTTGAAACCAGTGAAAGAGATCTGAATGTGCAACGTGCTCAGGAGTGTTTGCTTCAGTAAATAAAAGGATGTTGTGATTTGCTTCGATCAAAGTAGTGCTTCCGATTTGAATCGTTATTGTTCAACCTAACGTTGTGCTATCGATATGTAAACCAAAGATATTTTCAAGGCAATTAGGCTAAAACTTCATGTATATTCCAATGGTATTTTTTGCATACTTTAGAGTAGATCAAAATGCATTCACTTCGTTCACAAAATGAATAGAATAGTGTACAGAATATGGACAGAAATGTTAACAAAACATGGAGGATTGTCACACCCACCTAAAATCCTTTATGGATGACTGTCAGCATCAATGTATAGATGAGACATGCTGTATATGCCTTTGGCTAGGATGTACACAGAGAAACAAACCACATAGCTGCTTTAATCTTTTTTATTTTCCTTCCTTTTTTATTTTCTTTCACTAAGGCCTTCTGACTTTTTCTATTCTTTTTATTCTCTATTTATTTTCTTGTGTGTGTGTGTGTGTGAGGGGAGCCCAGGACAGGGGGAAATTGGTGTAATGAATTTAGGGCGCCCATGCTTGCTGAGGCGAGCCCCCCTTGGCTGCTCGTGGCCATTAATCTTCCGCACTCTGTCAGAGCAAAATGTGCCCGCAATAGGCAAAGGGGGAGCTCAAATTGACTACCAATTACGCGGCTGTGAATAAAGGATATGGAGAGTGTGGGGGCACAATATGGTTCAGCGGTAACATTTATTTTAACCCTGTGAGTGTGTAGAAGCACCAGGGCCTGGAGATGGAGAGAGTGTGGAGCTACTCATGGATGAAGGCCTCTTGGTGAGGCTAGGTCGTTTAGCCTATCCACGGAGCTAGTGGACCGGTGGTGGTTCACGCCACCATGGGGTAAAATGGGCGGCGTGAAATGCCTTTTACAGCACTCGTGTTGATATCTCTCTCTCAGAGGAAGCTTGAAATGCTAAAAGTGCTCCCTATAATTTTARAATGTTTGTTTTGATATGGTTTTACTATGGTGGGGCATACTATGTCCTTCATTTGAAGCTATAGCAACACATTTTGAAATCGTTGTATAAATTATTTTGCTCTTTAAACAATTTCAGGCACTAAAGAGAGAATATATATATCCTGCACCTCATGCATCTTCAGCATGAGAAGAACATTCAGGAATCAATCACAGCTAATACGCTTTGTGAAGCCAAGATGGTCAAACTCCATGTAACTCTGTTGTTATCACGATTTTCGTCTGCTCATTTTATTACTTGGCTGTATTGTATATATTTAATTTCAAAGTGAGAGAAAAAAAATGACAAGATTTCAAAATGTTGTTAATCATAGTCCATTCATGACTAATTTCTGCTATTGGAGACATTTGCTCCTCTGAACCAACTCCCAGTTAATAAGTCCACTACACGAAGGGTGCACTCGCTTGTGTTTCAAGAGCATGAACATAAGCCCAAGATAAGTCAGATGTTTTAATGAAGTTTGACTTTCAGGCATTGAGACCTTAAATATGAGCCTCTCGTAAGGTATGCAGAGGTTATAACTCTTCCACAAAATTGACCAGCTAAACTAATACTTTCCTATGCTGTTTGTTGTTGGACTGTGTTCTCTCGGCATTTTGGGCATTTCTCCAACACTCATTGGCTAAAAACTGGCTGGAACGAGACAGGAAGCGTGCAACACATTCTAAGCATGTGGAATGTACCTCTTTTTTACTGTGGAAATAGTGTTGTGTTTCCAGAAGTGTGAAGACATTTTGACTGAATTTGTGACATTTCTGGATGTTCCGATGAGAAGGCCACTAATGGGTCATTTAGCGTGGGACGCAGATTGACAGTCATGCTGACAGCGAAAGTGAGCGTGTGGCAGAGACACTGAGATGCTGGCCAACATCCTCTCTCAGAGTGTGGAGAAATGCTCTCATAACCAGTGTGTTATGAACCCATACACTCAACGATAATAAAGACCTCAGTCTGAATTTGTCCTCCATCAGACACACCTGACCACTGTAAGTTTGTTTACTGAGATGACACAGCGATTATAACACAAGATGGGTAAAATAGGTTTTACATTCATGTCTCCTTTTAATAGGCAAATGCCACTACAGTCATGGATTGTGCCGATCCATGACTAGTGCTGTACCTCTCTCGCACCCTGGGCTCCCAAGTGGCGCAGTGGTCTGAGGTACTGCATCTCAGTACTTGAGGTGTCACTACAGACACATTGGTTCGATTCCAAGCTGTATCACAACCGTCTGTGATTGGGAGTCCCATAGGGCAGAGCACAACTGGCCCAGTGTCGTCCGGGTTTGGACGGTGTAGGCCGTCATTGTAAATACAAATGTGTTCTTAACTGACTTGCCTAGTTAAATAAAGGTTCAACTTTTTTATTTTTTTTATTAAAAAAAAAATTCTCCTTTCTGTATCCCCTCTAGACCCCTGTGTCCGCATTTCAAAATACCTATGATGACATTCATAGTGGTACCCTGTTACATGGTGACCATAGTTGTCCGTCTCTCCCTGTCAGGTGACAGATGGACGATGTTGTGTTGGGAGGATGAAAGAGGGGCATTATGGGACGTGGAAGATTAGTCAACCAATTGGTCAGGGTCACCCAGGGGTTATGGTCATCCATTACAGGTCTCCGTTTGAAATGGTGAAGAAGAGGGGAACTCAAAGGAACAAACAGTGGGAAGGTTGTCGACCGCTCACACATTCCTCCCCCTAAAAAACAACACAGCGAGAGAAGCACTGAAGATGCTAGTGTGGATTTTTTTTCATCCTGTGCAACATTTTTTTGCCTCTGTTTTCACGTGAGGTTGTCCATTTCGCATGAATATATCAAATGYTCAATAGCAAAGGGCCCAGTCTCCGATGATCAGAGTGGATCATACCATGGAGAGTAAARTATATCTTAATGTGGTAGACCAGTCATCATGACCATTGACCAAGACCACACTGCCATCTACTGAATCAGGAGATCTCTCACTATGGAGAGAGAATGCAGCCATCACAATAACACAATCCCACAGTGTGCTTTAGATTTTGAATGCGAATGTGTTAGTCGTTACAACCCTCTAGCAAGAAAGATATGACAAGAACACATATCAAAATACAAATCTATCCAAATACAAATCGATATATCTTCAAGGCCCTGACAATCCACTAAACAAACCCAACTGTGAATCAATCAAACGACAACGTGAAGTTTAGTCAGCAAGCCTGCTGGCTTACGATCAACCAAGACAASTAAAAAGGGGTGTGACTGTTTGTAAACAGGGCCTGTTGCCTTCTCCTCTCAACATGGTCAGGGAAAAAGACAGTCCCAGAGCTGTGCCCTTTGGTGCACTTACGTCGAGAGAGGGTACATCAATCTTTCCCTAATTCCTTCAAGTGTGAAAGGGCCCTTGTGATGACAGCCAGAGGGGATGCTGGGCCAGAGGTACCTATTGTAGCCAGGGGAGGAGAAAAGGAGGCTAGGAGGAGAGGAGGGCTACAGACCCGTGGCCACACCACAATGGCCCAGCCCCGGCCCTGCTGGGGCCCTGACAGCCGACCAGATGGCGGCAGCATTAGCCCAACAAAGGCAATCTAATTAGGGGGACAATGGAGGCCAAGCGGGGAGGGGGGCGGTGGTCTGCTGACGGCCGCCACGATGGAGAGATGGCGAGCGAACGACAGAGCCAGGCAGGCTGCCTGAGACCCCAAGGAGTCAATACACCTCCCTCCCCTCCCTCCCTCACATGTACACATCTCCTTCATGGGCCCCACCCCTCCTCCTGGCAGTAATATAGGGGGCTATGACTTTATTACCCCTCATTAACACAAATTAGACCACTTGAGCCCCCTGAATGGAGATGACAAATTGAATTAAGCGTTTGGAAACAAGTCAATCCCCACCCCTGGCCAGCCTGCGACCATATTGCCTTAACATTCATGGGGGAAGCCATAAAAATCCCACTGCTGCCTGCTATTATTTGGGGCTTCTATGAGAAGCTGTGAATGGTTAAATTCCTTTGGAACTGATCTGCATACTCGCTGAGTTATGCTTGGTGTGTTAAGTGAGGATTAATACTGAGTGTAGCAGATGGTTTGGTCTTAAAATACTTTTGTGCCATTGTTGTGTTTTTGATGGTTTGCTGAAGGGGTTTTCCTGTTTTGAGGGAAATATCTAATATCCTGCAAAATATGAAAAAATGATAAATAAAATGATATCAACTATAGACTTAGGTGAAAAGGTCTAAAAACAAATGTTCATCCTAAGGGGTATTACACAAATAAAGAAAGCACAAGTCTGTGATCAGCAATAAACATCAAAYGGTTGACATTTTGAATTTCACCAGACTATTTGGTGCACAAATGTTTGATTGCATTTCGTAGTTTTTTTTAACCACAGCCTTTTTATGGAAATGATATTTAACCAACCACTAATTAAAATGTAGTACAGTAAGTCTGCAAGCCTTTAAGTCTTCTAGCCACAGTAGTATCCGTCCAAGCATGGAGCTCATTTTGTTTCACATCTACTGTAATTGAGAGGTTGTTTATATAGCACTTCCTACGTCTGTACTGCGTAATAGTGCGTGGGGGAGATCTGGCTGAACTCCACTATCTCTGTTTGCCTTGCTAGACTTACCAACGGACAATGTTATCATTGGCCATTGACAACCCTTGTCCTGCTGTGATTGCATAATCACAATTTTGTCCCCCCAAAAAACAACATTACACCTAATTTACACATGTAATGTAACTACTTATCATCCTCTTGAAAACTGCACACACATACAACGGGTGATTGCGAAATTACAATCGGTTGTTATAGGTCATAAGTTAACATGAGCCAAGGGCTATGTGTACCTAATGGGGCACACCTGTACTGTTTTAGCCAGTTGATTGTACAGCTAGCGGCAGGCTTCTGATTAGTRGGAACGAATAAACTATTCTCTTTCAGTGCAGCATTGACTTCACAGCCAGGTCAATGTGGAGGAGCTCTGTACAAGTGAAGTGCGCTGTGTCGCTTGCAATGACTACTATTATATAATAGCTCCATCTAGTGTTTAAAAATGTACTTACATCTATGGGGGGCTTTGAGTTTTTCATTCACACACGCACACAGGCGCTCACGCACGCACACAAACATGCACGCACGCACGCCSACACAGACACAGATATAACAGCTTGAGTCTTTGTGAAGTCATGTTCAATAGAATAGAGCAACAGATGGATCTACTATCATTGCTGCACCGTGGTCCCAAAAAATATCTATTCCACATATCCTAAACTATGCCAAGTTTGTCTCATTCACTCATTTAAAGCAACAGCAATATACTAAGTRAGGACTTTGAAACAAAGCATCTTGTTTTCTTGTGTATGTAAAGTGTGCCCTTTCATTGATAATGCAAACACCTTGAACAGTTTTTACAGGAAATACTAGCTATGTACTGTAGTTGATGTTTACCATAAAATAATTACACGGTGTWAATCCGACAGCCGCAGTCTCTATGCGCCAAGTACAAATGTCTCGCCTTTCATAACCGAAAATGTAACTATTCATTAATGATTTGCTTATATTTTATKTGTCATTTGAGTGAATTGGAAACAAACAACGTACCCCTGCACATCGACTCGGGACTGGTACCCCGTGTATATAGCCAAGTTATCATTTTTCATTGTGTATTTATACCTCGTGTTACTATTTTTCTTTTATTTCAAYTGTTTTATCTCTGCATTGTTGGGAAGGCCCTGTAAGTAAGCATTTCACTGTTGTTTACGAAGCATGTGACAAATAAAAAAATCGATTTGATTTATAGCTTCAAAATATGTCTCAAATGRTCATGTCGATTTCATAGACTGTCAAACCTGGCATGTATAGCTCCACCTATAAATGAGAGCAGCTACATTTCCCAATGATGTAACTTCTGTTCCAAATCAAGTCGGGGCTACCATTGGGCTGAAACCCAGAGTCCAGTGTAGCTTAATTATTCATTGTCATCAAAAAATGCATTTTTCCAGGCTTGTATAAGACTGGCACCTTGTGGATCTAAATTACACTACAGTAGGTCTACTCCTATTTTCAATCATCTAATGGTGATGGTTATCAAGCAACAGCAGGTGGTGCTAAAGTACAAGCAATTGTATTATACTGACATACACACTGAATAACCCCAAAATGCATGGCACACAACATGGAAATTACAGCTGTTTACTGAAGGAAACCTCAGTCAGTCAGTCAGTCAGTCAGTCAGTCAGTCAGTCAGTCAGTCAGTCAGTCAGTCAGTGTCTGTCTCTCTCTTCTCTCTCTTCTCTCTCTCTCTCTCTCTCTCTCTCTCTCTCTCTCTCTCTCTCTCTCTCTCTCTCTCTCTCTCTCTCTCTCTCTCTCCTCTCTCTCTCTCTCTCTCTCTTCTCTCTTCTTCTCTCTCTCTCCCTCTCTCTCTCTCTGTGTTTGTGCGTGTGTGCGTTTGTTATGTGCTTGTAGATGTACGTCATCTATCACCCTGTAGGGGGCACTATTGAAACCCATTTCATCCTTGGCCATTCAGCCTCACATCTTAATGAAAACCCTCCCACGGACTGTACATCCAGGCCTGCTATCCACCTGGAAGTAGTACAAAAGCACAGTTGTGCAGGAAGCTTCTGCAATTTCCTCCCGCTTGCGTCACAAACGCATTACTGTGCATCTCACCCAAACCACAACCTCATGGGAGCTCTATAAAGCTCTGGAATTTTCCCACTGCCAAAACACACATAGGCTTTAATTAGGAGCCTACCGAATGTATTTCAACTTTTATCGTATAAGGTAAGGGTTAGGATATTGGGAGTAAAATAATATTTTGCAGCAACACCGACTGTATAATTGCACATATCACAATGCACACTTGACAACTGACATCAAAGAACAATATGTCAGTTCTTAAATCGAACCAAACCTATAGAAAGCCAATGATGTAGTATACTGTGTAGTGCTACATGGTCCCTTCATGTGGTTAACCGATGCTTCCCTGCTTGGCTAAACTAGCTCCCATAGGAACTCCCATAGGAACACACATCATGACAGTAGCACTTCCATTGTAGCACAAGTCATGTATTTTCTGTAACAGTACATTCACAGGTCCAATCACAATCCATGAAAATAAATAAAGAGAGTCACAACATGATCTATATTGAAACTCCCAGTAAGTTATTGGCTAAAGCACCAACGTTTCGGCGACCCTGAAGAAGGCACAGTGATGTCGAAACGTTGGTGTTTTACCTAGTAAATTACTGGGAGTTTATACAGTGCCTTCGTAAAGTATTCAGGCTCCTTGACTTTTTCCACATTTTGTCACGTTACAGGCTTATTATAAAATGGATTACATTTTTCAAAATCCTCAGCAATCTACACACTATATCCCATAATGACAGAGCGAAAACAGGTTTTTAGAAATGTTTGCAAATTTCTTAAAAATAAAAAACAGAAATACCTTATTTACATAAGTATTCAGACCATTTGTATGAGACTCAAAATGTAGCTCAGGTGCTTCCTGTTTCCATTGATGATCCTTGAGATGTTTCCACGACTTGATTGGAGTCTACCTGTGTYAAATTCAATTGATAGGACACGATTTGGAAAGGCACACACCTGTCTATATATCGTCCCACAGTTGACAGTGCATGTCAGAGCAAAAACCAAGCCATGAGGTTGAAAGAATTGTCCGTAGGGCTTCGAGACAGGATTGTGTCGAGGCACAGATCTGGGGAAGGGTACCAAAAAATGTCTGCAGCACTGAAGGTCCCTAAGAACACAGTGGCCTCCATCATTCTTAAATGGAAAAAGTTTGGAACCACCAAGACTCTTCCTAGAGCTGGCCGCCCGGCCAAACTGAGCAATCGGGGGAGAAGGGCCTTGGTCAGGGAGGTGGTAGCATTATGCTGTGGGGATGTTTTTCAGCGGCAGGGACTGGGAGACTAGTCAGGATTGAGGGAAAGATGAACGGAGCAAAGTACAAAGAGATCCTTGATGAAAACCTGCTCCAGAACACTCAGGATCTCAGACTGGGGTGAAGGTTCACCTTCCAACTGGACAACGACCCTAAGCACACAGCCAAGACCAAGCAGGAGTGGCTTCGGGACAAGTTTCTGAACGTCCTTGAGTAGCCCAGCCAGAGCCCGGACTTTAACCCGATCAAACATCTCTGGAGAGACCTGAAAATAGCTGTACAGCGACACTCCCCATCCAATCTGACAGAGCTTGAGAGGATCTGTAGAGARGAATTGGAGAATCTCCCCAAATACAGGTCTGCTAAGCTTGTAGCATCATACCCAAGAAGATGCAAGGCTTTTATCACTGCCAAAAGTACTTTAACAAAGTACTGAGTATTTACATTTTTAATACATTTGCAAAAAATTCTAAAAACCTGTTTTTGCTTTGTCATTATGTGGTATTGTGTGTAGATTGAAAAGGAAATAAACCAATTGAATCCATTTTAAAATAAGGCTGTAACTTAACAAAATGTGGAAAAAGYCATTGGGTCTGAATACTTTCCGAATGCACTGTATATATAGAGTGCGCGACTCTCTTTATTTATTCGTATGGCTTACAATTTATTCTCCGTTAGTCGGCACCTCCAAACTACATCATTGTCTCTGGGTGGGTGCTCCTCCAGCTATGGCTTTTTATTAGACCCAATCTCAATCTTTAACGAGACTACCCCCCAGCTATCCACTCCTCTGCATTATTGAATGAGAAAGAAAATAAGAATTTAGCCAAAAGGCATTGGCTATTACAGTAAGAAAGTAACAACCTCAGACCAATTGTAATGAATGTTGTCCTTCTGGTTGAATGCTAATCTGTCTTTCTGCAATGAGTTAGTGTATGCACTGAATTCATCTTCCAACAGGACTACTCTGTAACATGGGCCAAAGTATATAAACGACCTTGTTGCTACAGCCTGCCAAGGTTTCATTTTACTGGCACAGGGATAGTGTGCTTGCTGAAAGTCGTTGCATCAAGTTGTTGTACTCTCCCCAAATGAGAAAATAGGTATGAGAAAGAGGGATGGCTACAGGTAGCCTATTTGAGGCACACCCAGGTATGAAGGGTGCATGAAGGGGCTTGAGATTTGAAGCATGGGCGCGCTTTGTAAATTGCATTATGTACATAAATGATATGGGAAAGAGCGCTAAAGTGCCAGTAATTCAACAAATATGGGTTTGATAATAGACAACGAACTCAGCAAACTTCAATCTTAAACTATGACCAATTGAATGTGTCTAGTAAAAAGTCCTTCATTTACGAATGATGTGTAATACGGACATGCTAGAATCTTACACCACCAAATGCCAACTTACTGTAGTGGAAGACGTCACAGCAATACACTTCTACATGGGGATACACTTCTACATGGGATACATTCTATAATACACTTCTACATGGGGATACATTCTATAATACACTTCTACATGGGGATACATTCTATAATACACTTCTACATGGGATACATTCTATATAACTTCTACATGGGGATACATTCTATAATACACTTCTACATGGGGATACATTCTACCCTAATACACTTCTACATTTGGGATACATATTACAATTCATTCCTGTTAGTCTATCGGAGCAACAGCTGAGTTGATACGCGCCAGCACTCTGTAATAGACATTTTCGATCCATGTTTATTCAGCATTGTACAATAGAGGTCAGGGCTTCAAAAGTAGTGTCCAGAGAGTTGCAGGTTCTCCTTTTCCATGGGCTGATAGAAATCACCAGCTAGTTAGTGAATGGCCTCTACTGACTGGGACCACGCCCATAAAGCAGACCTATAATAGAAGTGCAAATTTATGGTAATAAGAAGCATCATTTGTTTACTGTTTAACTCATTAACTTAACACATAAAGCTATAATCCATAGAATCCATCCTCATACTATGTACAAAGACTATTATCTGCATGTATAGGTTTACAGTATGCTATTAACAGGCAACCATTTCCCATCATAAAATCTGTAGATATGCATCTCATAAATGGTGGAACTAACTAGATTACTCAAATCCTGTTTGCAGCACAGCTAATGGGGTGGGGTGGCAGGGGAATAGGGCCTGTTATGGCGGCCATGTTTGTCTGAAATGATACCCGCAGGCTTTTTCCCCACCACTGTTCTCCGAGAGAGATAAATCCCTGTTGCACTTAGTATTCATCCATTTTTAATGCGGGGCCCATCTGGAAAATGAGAGGGAGGAGGAGAGGAGAGGGAGAGAGGGAAGAGAGGGCTGAGAGGTGTGGATGGCTGTGCTCAAGGCTTCACAACAGTCCCCAAGTGCTACTGTAATGTCTGCCTTCTGAATTCCCCTTTTCTCAAAAGGGGTCCAGAAGTTATGGGCTGCTGGCTCCTGCCATTCCAGAAATAGAAGGTGGAGAGGCTAGGGAGGGGGCAGTTATTCATAGTCTTCAGTGCAAACATGATCCGTGTTGAATGGGGAGGCACACAGGCTTGGACATTCCAGAGTGGGCAGCCTTCATAAACAACAGGCAAGTGCTTTGAAACACGCGTGGGGCTTTGTTTGTCCAGCTGAGATTGGCTCTCAAGCAGAGAGACTTTGACTTCTAGAGCCGAGGAAGATAGCTCCCCCCATCTGTTGAAGTATGGACTTTAAAGTTGTGTGGGCTGAAACAATGACAGATAGGGCCAAGAATGATATGTGCAATCTTTAATGGTATTTTCAAGCCTACATTGAATATCTAGCAATAGCAATCGCATACTGTTTATGTAAACTGGTGAATGAGGTATGTCTATCAAGTTGATCAATAAAATCAAGGCATGAGCTAAAATATTTGATGAGATGTTTATTTCTCTAATTAATTCATATCATTTATTCTGCACAGGCAGCATACATGGAAATTGTGGTAAAATAAAAATAACAAAGTTCAACAGTGTTAATTTTCTAATTTCATTTAATCAGAAACCTTATATTAAAAGTGGCAAATTGTCAATGGTTTTCAATAGATTCCATTCTCTTGCACACACCCTCAAGAATGTAACATTGAACAATTAAATTTAAAAAGTACGGATATCACTATGCACAGACCMTCACCTTTTTGGCGAAGAATGCTTGAAGCTTATTGGAAATTCACTTTTGTCATGTTTGAATGCAGGAAAAAAAATACAATTATGTTATACAAAGATCAAAAATACTATTAAAAACCCTTATTATAAATGGCAGCACTATATTAATAAACTGCTGTTGACATTTTACATGTAAGTACAAAATCCTGTTGAGGTAGAACCCTCTGAAGTCACTTRAAATGTTAAAATGCTGAATAAACGTCACTCAACTTTATATACAATACTCTCTTCCTCACTTCACTTCATTAAAATTGTATAATCCTTTGGTAAACATAACTGTCAGAAATGTGTAGTCCTGCAACTGACAACTTTCCATCGTACATTCACAATAGTTTTGCATGTTTTTGGATTGATTCAGGGAAATAATGCAAAAAGGGGCTAATACATTGGTTTTTAGAAAAGCTTGTTTAATAACATTCATTTGCGCTATCCAACTGTTTTCTCAAAGTGAATTGTCCTCCTGACTCTACTATTGCAGAGCACTCCTTGAATCYCCAGTGCAGTCCTCTGTTGAAGACTTTTTGGGGGTAGACCAAAAAAACAACATGCCATTGTTGATTAAAAAAAAGACTGCATGAAAGAGATACCTACAAGCAATTATWTCCAGTGTGTTACCCTCTCTTGGTAATGTAAACATCAAGGGTATCTCTTATTTGGGTAATGATTATTCATAAGCCTGGGTGATGAAACCAACTGCTGTGTGACATGGGGGATGAAAGTCATTTGGCTTGGCTATTATTGACTATGAAGTTACACAGAAAATACCAGCCCATAACAGAGACTTCATTGTCTTGTTTTTTTCATGCAACAGATATTAAATCAGAGCAAGTTTAAAACTGTGTTGTGGAGTAGCAGACAGAGGAGTGGGCCTCAAAGTGCCATACCTTGTTTTACAGACATCTTGAATGGACATTGCTTTCATTCATGAACATTCTTAGCTTGTTTAATAGCATACACAACTTTGGTTTTCAAAGACAAAAGAAATAGCTAGTAGGCTAAGCTTACAGTAAAACTTACTGGCAACATGACAATCACACCCTCACGCCCTGCTAAATCCATGTTCCCCGCAAAACACTCAGCATTTATTCACACATTGTGATTATGAATATAGGTAAATTTCAATGAACACTCAAATAGCTACACACTATCAGAAAATAAATTCAATGTATAACGAATAAAATAATCTATGTGAATAAAGCAACTATAAAAATATAAGAGATTTTGGAAAAAGAATAACATCGGTATATTTTTTTTGTTTACGAAATCATGTAGCCTTAGCAGTTAGGACTGGGATATGCTATAGCCGCAATCGAAACAGTCATCTGAAAATTGTTCAGTGCAATTCRATTTAGTTTCTTTGCTCGTGTAAAAATCTATCTCTAGAATATTTTCATTCGTTTACCACCCACTGCCCTCCCTCCCTTTAATGGTCGCTGGGCTGGTTGATCTTTGGAGAGTGGACAGTACTTAATTGTGTGCGCATTATCACCATTGGCGCTACAAAGAGGGCATGTATAAGCGCGAAGAATGGGGCACACCACCCTCCCGTCCGGTGTCTTCAGAACGTGGGAGCCATACACCTCCTCCGGTGCACCATTATTCCTGCAGAAGACACAGATTTTGGGCTCCTGTTTATTCCTCGACGTTGGCTTGCGCATCTTCCTCTCCACTCCGAACAGGTCAAATCCTGCAAAGCTTCCCCCGAAGCCCAAGTCCCGGTCTTGTAGTGGGACACCACCGATTTGGTTTTGGAATGGGCTCAGAATTGAAAAGCGCTCCTTCAAGTCCAGGATGGAGGTAGGCAGGGGGCTCACAGATGGACAACAGCAGTCCAGGTGTCCGCCTTCACTACTGCCCGAGATTACGCACGCACATGCTGGGGAGTCATCCAAACCCAGAGTTGCTTTCAGGGACTCGGTGATGGAGTTCGGGCTTTCGGGCATCATGTGCTTGTTATTCTTCGTGACCAACGTCGACAGACCCAGATAGTCGTTCCAAAAATTAAATGTATAGTCATATGGGTTGCGCGCACTCAAATAGTTATGATTGAGAAAATCCATGATAGTTTCTCGTTTCTATGCACAAACACCAATATAATCCTCGAAATTTACTGCCAGAGTTCGTTTCCAGGGTGGTTGGTGAACTGTGGTCTGCTCCAGTGTTCTTGTGTTAAACGCTTGTACAACAGGCTTGCTGTTTATAAGGAGTCGGGGAAAGCTGAAAAGAGGGCGGGGCTCTCTTCTCAAAACAAGTTTATGATCAGGTTGAAGCGCAGTCTTTCTCTTCAAGGGTAGGTTTGGGAAGCGCGAAACAAATCCAATATGGTCCGAACTGGCAGAGGTTGGTTGGAAAACACCCTCATATCATRATCACACAGCAAAGCCTACACCGAAATATACTATTGATTTCACCGTTTTTGAAATGGTTGCATTACGCACCAGTCATCTCTGTTCAGAGCAGTGAACGCCAGTACACCCGTAGCTTTACAGTACGGAAGGATTTGGCTAAGCAGTCAACGCATCGTTCTCTGTTTGTCCCGGGCAGCACAGTATTAATAGYCTACATTGAGGATGGGGAGTTCATTTTGGGTGCGATGTCAAARCCTACTCAAATAGCTTGCATACACATGTTTGTGCGCATTTCTGGTGCACACTTGAACCCTTTCAAGACCATGCACGCACACAAGCCCTTTGTTCCTAGAGCACCCTCTCTACCACAGTGATACAACATTTCCCACCTGACACTTGTCATATCACTGACAATTTCACATAGGCGATGAGCTGGATACTATGATAACAACAGCAATGCCATATCATTTTCTGTTATATGTAGGCTTATGTCCATACTATGTCGTTCAATATAARGTTAGCCAATTTGAACTTTCACTGGATGGATGTAGTGACTATGATATACTGTAACACTTATGATTAACCAAATTGGCATAAGGTATTCCCCACAGCAAACTACAGTATTAGAATTAAATGATACATATTTGTCACTGATATCATGATTATCCCCATTTAGTAGACCTACAGTGTATTTTGGAAGGGTAGTGGTGATTTCGTAGGTTATATTGCAGACTACTGTGCTTGTCATACTGTAGGTTGTCAGTAGATTYACTTTGGTATTCCCCTTTTAGAGTGTTCCTGCTGTGGCTTTGGCACTGTGTGAAAAACCTCCTCCRTCAAGCCACATTGTTCTACAAGCTGAGGGCTGAATGAAGGCAAACTGTGTTGCCCTTTAAGCCACCCTCTCCAATCCCCCCTCCCTGAGTACAGAGCCCTAATGATCACAGATAAATGTCACTCACATTTATACAGTGGCATAGTCCTCATTTGCATATTTGACTATATTCAAGCAACAAAGAGAGGAGGACGGGGAGGCAGGAGCATATACAGAGTTGACAAGGTGCATGCAGGGAAAATGATGGATCCGCAAAACACAAAAGTCTCCGAATAGAATCTCATCCTCCATTATAACTTTATCTTATGGATCGACCAAAATGGAACAGAGATACAGGTGTAAATTGGAAAGTACACAAGTGGAATGAATAATGTGAAAGTATAATGGAAGACAGGGTATAATGGGATATATAGGCAGAGGGTATTGGATTTAGGCTAGCACTCTCACAGGCCAGTAGTCTATTATCAGGCTAGTATTCTATTGTGGACTGCATTCCCTTTGAAATAACAACATCATGTCATTTCACTCCTCTGCCACTGGGGGACTGTGTGAGCCCAGTGGATCCTAGTTAGGATGACATCATCAAGCTTCTGCGCAATGCAACAGTTGACCCATAACCCCAAAAAGTCATCCCATGATCCTTGATGGTTCTGTGTTCGCTACCGGAAACCTATGATCATACAACATACCCTACTAATGAATATAAGTGTCCAMTTACATTGACTGGAGCCATGACATGAGCAAAATACCTGCAATGGTTAATTATTATTTGTAATTTAACCTTTATTTAACTAGGCAGGTCAGTTAAGAACAAATTCTTATTTACAATGAAGACCTMCCTCAGCCAAACAACACTGGGCCAATTGTGCACCGCCCTACGGGACTCCCAATCACAGCCAGATGTGATACAGCCTGGAATCAAACCAGGGACAGTAGTGACACTTCTTGCACTGAGATGCAATGCCTTAGACCACTGCGCCACTTGGGAGCATAAAACATGTAGGTTTATTCTACATGAAAGTTCACTAATATGAGCAAAAACATGGGTAGATTTTAAAATAATGTMATTGTTAATGTTGCTCTATCATCAGGAAGTCGTATAACTCTTATCACATCAAACATCGCATACATTTCACAGTAAAATGTACCTAACGTAGCAGGCGTAGAAAGACGCCTGAGCGGAGTCCTTACTTCCGTTTTTCAGGGGAAACAGAAGTTAGGTAAAAAAAATAAAAAGACTGTATCCCTGAAAATCAATCAAGCAACTCAGAGTACCATTCTGTACTGTAATCTACTCTAACTGCTGCCAGCCTTCTCCATGATTAACTACCTGAGTCTGGAATGTGAGAGCAGGACTCTTTAAACAATGATAACATATAAGTGACTGCAGTTCTAATTAAAAGTGCAGGGGAGGTTGTTGAAAYGTGTCCAATTTGGAGGATTACATCTATTTTAAGGAAATTCAATAGAACTACATACCTTGCTGTTAACTGAGCTGAAAAGTAATAAAATAGGAACTAATAGTTGGTATAAATGTTTTCAGAAGCTTGTTTTCCCAGTCGCACATAAGAGAGGAAGGTATTGATCTTGGAGGATCTAACCCATTGAATTTTCCCAWACTTTTACCCATTATGCATACATAATGTATATTATCCTTGACTCTTTTTCCAGTGCAATATAGAGCCTACCCTACRAGCCGATTTGATTCCCGTGTTTCTGCATCTCGACAGTGTAACTAAAATATTCATGGGCCCATTATTACTTAATTTGATTTTGACTGAGGAGGATTAATACTCATCCATTAATATAAAATTCTCTGGCTGCGTTGAGGTAGCACGAGCCTATCAGACAAGGAATCAACTGAATGATCTATGGCGCTAGAATGGGGGCTGTGGCTGTAAATTGATTAGGGACTCAAACTGAATTAGAGCTCATCAAACAGGTATTTGCTGACCCAGTAACTAATTTGCGTTGCAATACAATACGTATTGTTTTGCCCAGTAGTGCAAGTGTGAACATTTCCCCCATTACAGATGTGAATTTACATTTCAAAATTCCCATTGATTGTGCTGGAGATGAATTATGCAATTTAATTTCATCTGTATATACCTCTCGCTGAAGTTTGAAATGTTTTGCAACAATCTTAATTTGATTCACAAATTACATTTAGATTTTTTTTATAATCATATATCAAATCTGTTGTATGTAGAAGTAAGTTGTTCTGGTAAGAGCATCTTTTAAATGACCAAAATGTAATGTAAATGTATAATTYTTCCTATTGGCATTTGTTTGAATGACGCGTATCACATTATGAAACCCAAATGAAAAGGGACAACTGGAGTGAAACCAAGCCTGCAGTTAATAAATATGCCTACTTTAGCTGTGTGTCTTAGATGATCATTTGTATGGGTGATTGGTCACATGACGCAGAGCACATGGCATGCTGTCTCTTGTGGCTGCCACATAAATAGTCATGTTGGTAGCCTCAAWAAATAGCCATTTCTGAAGCATTGGTGCTCATCGTGTATTTTTCAGGTGTGTTTTATCTCCGAGGAAGGGAATGGTCTCCCTTATCTGATGGTGCTTTCTCATAGAAATAATGATCTAACAATAGTGTCTACAGCTGACTTTCATTGGACTTTCTTTGTTAAAATGAGCTACTCCTTTGTGAGGGCTACTGACAAGGTTTTGGGGAAACTCATTTGTAAATATCAAGACAAAAAAACAGATTATTTGAAATAATGATCGGAATGCCATTGTTTATTATTGTAACAGCTGAATCATCTGGGATTCCGCCAAGCTCTGTCATGCAAACTGGTTTAATAGTTTGGTATTATAATATTAGTTTACAGCATACAGTGTCTTCAGAAAKTATTCACACCCCTTGACTTTTACAACCTGAATTTAAAATGGATTGAATTGAGATTTGATTTTGTCACTGGCTTGCATACAGTACCCCATAATGTCAAAGTGGAATTATGTTTTTCGAAATGTTTACAAATTCATTTAAAAAAAMGTTTCTTATGGCAAGCCTAAATACGTAAGGCGTAAAAATGTGCTTAACAGATCACATAAGTTGCATGGACTCACTCTGTTTGCAATAATAGTGTTTAAGATGATTTTGAAAGACTAGATCTAGACTAGATCTCTGTACCCCACACATACAATTATCTGTTAGGTCCCTCAGTCGGGCAGTGAATTTCAGACACAAATTCAACCACAACGACCAGAGAGGTTTTCCAATGCATCGCAAACAGGGTGGGTAGGTTACTTTCTAAATGTAATCCATTACAGTTACTAGTTACCTGTCCAAAATTGTAATCAGTAACGTAACTTTTGGATTACCCAAACTCAGTAACATAATCTGATTACGTTCAGTTACTTTTAGATTACCTTCCCCTAAAGAGGCATTAGAAGAATACAAAAATGTACAGAACCTGTCAAAAGTTTGGACACACCTACTCATTCAAGGGTTTTTCTTTATTTTTTTACTATTTTCTACATTGAATAATAATAGTGAAGACATCAAAAATGTGAAATAACACATATGGAATCCTCATGTASTAACCAAAAAAGTGTTAAACAAATCAAAATATATTTTAAACTTGACATTCTTCAAAGTAGCCACCCTTTGCCTTGATGAAAGCTCTGCACACTCTTGGTATTCTCTCAAACAGCTTCATGAGGTAGTCACCTGGAATGCATTTCAATTAACAGATTTGCCTTGTTAAAAGTTGTGGAATTTCTTTCCTTCTTAATGCGTTTGAGCCAATCAGCTGTGTTGTGAAAAGGTAGGKGTGGTATACAGAATATAGCCCTTTTTGGTAAAAGACAAAGTCCATATTATGGAAAGAACAGCTCAAATAAGCAAAGGAAGATGACAGTCCATCTTTACTTTAAGACMTGAAGCTCAGTCAATCCGGGAACATTTCAAGAACTTCTTCAAGTGCAGTCGCAAAAACCATTAAACGCTATTATGAAAATGGCTCTCCTAAGGACCACCACATSAAAGAAAGACCCAGAGTTACCACTGCTGCAGAGGATATGTTTATTACCAGCATCAGAAATTGCAGCCCAAATTAATGCTTAACAGACACATCTCAACATCAACTGTTCGGAGGAGACTGCATGAATCAGGCCTTCATGGTCGAATTGCTGCAAAGAAACCACTACTAAAAGACACCATTAAGAAGAGACTTGCTTGGGCCAAGAAACACAAGCAATGGACATTAGACTGATGGAAATCTGTCCTTTGGTCTGATGAGTCCAAATTTGAGGTTTGTAACCCATTTCAGGAAACTTGCCTTATGTCATGAGTCACTACTTCACACGAGAGCCATTTGAACGTAATCTTTATTTTTTATTTTTTTATTAAAATGTTATTTTTTGGCAGAAATACCTTCTGGAGCATGTTAACTTTWATGTGCCTTAATAACAAACTTGTATGCCATCTGTAAATATGAATAAAATGGTTAAATTACGAAGCTAGTTGGTTTAGCCACAGAAAAAGTCAGCAACCTTCCCACTATCCAGGATTGGCTGAGATAATGAGTGGGCTGGACATGCCGAGAGATGCGTTCGGCTTGGTCTGCCATATAGCACACTTCTGTCTATTTGTGCTGGTTAGTATGTGTAGGTAATCCTGTCTAACGCGGCTTTTAACAAATATATATTGTTTAGTAGAACTGAATAAGTGTTGCWYTCGACGGTCTGGAGGACCGAGGTTTGAAATCTGTGGAATTAGAGTATGATAGCAAAGGAGATGGAGAAAACACCTGTCTCCGGATTACATCTWCAAACTAAGGGCAACCATGGCATCCGTGACAGGAAGAAGCATCCAACCATTATGTATACGGGTAAGATAGTCTAGCTWGCTACATTATCAGATATTACACATTTCTAATTTTGACAAAGTMATTTTGATTTAAAGTTAAAGTGTACTGTTAGCTAGCTTGCTCGCTAGCTAACGTTACATCTTATTATTCGTATCTCAGAGTCATTTGCTTTGCTTGTTATAGCCTAATGTTAGCTAGGTAACATTGAACCTGCAGATTCAGATCAAATCAAATCAAATTTTATTGGTCACATACACATGGTTAGCAGATGTTAATGCGAGCATAGCGAAATGCTTGTGCTTCTAGTTCCAACAGTGCAGTAATATCTAACAAGTAATCTAACAATTTCACAACAACTACCTTATACACACAAGTGAAAAGGGTTGGATAAGAATATGTACATATAAATATATGGATGAGCGATGACCGTGCGGCATTKGCAAGATGCAGTAGATGGTATAGAGTACAGTATATGCGTAATGTAGGGTATGTAAACATTATATAAAGTGGCATTGTTTAAAGTGACTAGTGATACATTTATTACATCCAATTAGTCATTATTAAAGTGGCTAGAGATTTGAGTCTGTATGTTGGCAGCAGCCACTCATGTTAGTGATGGCTGTTTAACAGACTGATGGCCTTGAGATAGAAGCTGTTTTTCAGTCTCTCGGTCCCAGCTTTGATGCACCTGTACTGACCTCGCCTTCTGGATGATAATGGGGTGAACAGGCAGTGGCTCGGGTGGTTGTTGTCTTTTATGATCTTTTTGGCCTTCCTGTGACATCGRATAATGTAGGTGTCCTGCAGGGCATGTAGTTTGCCCCCGGTGATGCGTTCTGCAGACTTCACCACACTCTGGAGAGCGTTGAGGTTGTGGGCGGAGCAGTTGCTGTACCAGGCTGTGATACAGCCTGTCAGGATGAGTGTTTTCGGTGACAAGCCAAATTTCTTCAGCATCCTCAGGTTGAAGAGGCGCTGTTGCGCCTTCTTCACCACACTGTCTGTGTGGGTGGACCATTTCAGTTTGTCCGTGATGTGTACACMGAGGAACTTAAAACTTTCCACSTCCACTACTGTCCCGTCGATGTGGATAGGGGGGTGCTCCCTCTGCTGTTTCCTGAAGTCCACGATCATGTCCTTTGTTTTTTTGACATTGAGTGTGAGGTTATTTTCCTGACACCACACTCCGAGGGCCCTCACCTCCTCCCGGTAGGTGGTCTCGTCGTTGTTTGTAATCAAGCCTACCATTGTAGTGTCATCTGCGAACTTGATGATTGAGTTGGAGGTGTGCATGGCCACGCAGTCATGTGTGAACAGGGAGTACAGGAGAGGGCTGAGAACGCACCCTTGTGGGGCCCCAGTGTTGAGGATAAGCTGGGTGGAGATGTTGTTTCCTACCCTCACCACCTGGGGGCGGCCCGTCAGAAAGTCAAGGACCCAGTTGCACAGGCGGGGTCGAGACCAAGGGTCTCGAGCTTAATGACGAGTTTGGAGGGTACTATGGTGGTAAATGCTGAGCTGTAGTCGATGAACAGCATTCTTACATAGGTATTGCTCTTGTCCAGATGGGTTAACCTCTCTGGGATATGTGGGAYGCTTGCGGGAAAATGCAGAGCGCCAAATTCATTAAATCACACATGTAAGATACCAAATTAAAGCTACACTCGTTGTGAATCCAGCCAACATGTCAGATTTYAAAAAGGCTTTTCGGCRAAAGCATAAGATGCTATTATCTGATGATAGCACAACAGTAAACAAAGAGAGTGTAGCATATTTCAACCCTGCAGGCGCAACACAAAACGCAGAAATAAAATATAAATCATGCCTGACCTTTGACGAGCTTCTTTTGTTGGCACTCCAATATGTCCCATAAACATCACAAATGGTCCTTTGGTTTAATTAATTCCGTCCATATATATCCAAAATGTCAATTTATTTGGCGCATTTGACCCAGAAAAAAACAGCTTCCAATTTGCGCAACGTCACTACAAAATATCTCAAAAGTTACGTGTAAACTTTGCCAAAACATTTCAAACTACTTTTGTAATACAACTTTAGGTATTTTTAAACGTTAATAATCGATCAAWTTGAAGACGGGTCTATCTGTTTTCAATACAGGAGGACAACAAACTAACGCTACTTTTCTAGTCTTACGCAACTCTCAAACAGTACACATAACATTACACTGATTCAAGATGGCCGTACTTCTTCATTGCACAAAGGAATAACCTCAACCAATTTCCAAAGACTGGTGACACCCAGTGGAAGCGGTAGGAACTGCAAACAAGTCCCTTAGAAATCTAGTATCCCAATGAAAACTCATTGAACAGACAGTTCAAAAACAAAAACCTCTGAATGGTTAGTCCTCAGGGTTTTGCCTGCTACATAATTTCTGTTATACTCACAGACATGATTCAAACAGTTTTAAAAACGTTAGAGTGTTTTCTATACATATCTACTAATAATATGCATATCTTATATTCTGGGAATGAGTAGAAGGAAGTTGAAATTGGGCACGCTATTTATCCAAAAGTGAAAATGCTGCCCCCTATCCTAGAGAAGTTAAGGCAGTGTGCAGTGTGATTGCGCTGTCTGTGGACCTATTGGGGCGGTAAGCAAATTGGAGTGRGTCTAGGGTATCAGGTAGGGTGGAGGTGATATGATCCTTGACTAGTCTCTCTAAGCACTTCATGATGACAGAAGTGAGTGCTACGGGGCKATAGTTGTTTAGCTCAGTCACCTTGGCTTTCTTGGGAACAKGAACAATGGWGGCCCTCTTGAAGCATGTGGGCACAGCAGACTGKGATAGGGATTGATTGAATATGTCCGTWAACACAYCAGCCAGCTGGTCTGCGCATGCTCTGGGGACACGGCTAGGGATGCCGTCTGGGCCGGCAGCCCTGTGAGAATTAACAAGTTTAAATGTTGTACTCATGTTGGCTACGGTGAAGGAGAGCCCACAGGTTTTGGTAGCGGGCCGTGTCAGTGGCACTGTATTGTCCTCAAAGCGAAAAAAATCAGTTATTTAATTTGTCTGGGAGCAAGACGTTGGTGTCCGCAACGGGGCTGGTTTTCTTTTTGTAATCTGTGATTGACTGTAGACCCTGCCACGTACGTCTCATGTTTGAGCTGTTGAATTGTGACTCTATTTTGTCTCTATACTGACGCTTAGCTTGTTTGATTGCCTTGCAGAGGGAATAGCTACAGTGTTTGTATTCAGTCATGTTTCCGGTCGCCTTGCCATGATTTAAAGCAGTGGTTCGCTCTTAAAGTTTTGCACGAATGCTGCCGGTTTCTGTTTAGGGAAGGTTTTAATTGTCACCGTGGGTACAACATCACCGATGCACTTGGTAATAAACTTGCTCACCAAGTCAGCATATACATCAATGTTGTTGTCTGAGGCTATCCGGAACATATCCCAGTCCACGTGATCGAAGCAATCTTGAAGCGTGGAATCYGATTGGTCGGACCAGCGTTGCACAGACCTGAGCACGGGCGTTTCCTGTTTTAGTTTCTGTCTATAGGCAGGGAGCAACAAAATGGAGTCGTGGTCAGATTTRCCGAAAGGAGGGCGGGGGAGGGCTTTGTATGCGTTGCGCAAGTTAGAGTAGCAATGATCCAGAATGCTGCCAGCTCGAGTCGCGYATTCGATATGCCTTTAAAATTTAGGGAGCCTTGTTTTCAGATTAGCTTTGTTAAAATCCCCAGCTACAATAAATGCAGCCTCAGGATATATGGTTTCCAGTTTACATAGAGTCCAGTGAAGTTCTTTCAGGGCTGTCGAGGTGTCTGCTTGGGAAGTGGGGGATATACACGGCTGTGATTATAATAGAAGAGAATTGTCTTGGTAGATAATGCGGTCGGCATTTGATTGTAATGAATTCCAAGTCAGGTGAACAAAAGGACTTGAGTACCTGTATGTTGTTATGATTACAMCACAAATCGTTAATCATAAAGCATACACCCCCACCCTTCTTCTTACTAGMGAGATGTTTGTTTCTGTCGGCGTGATGCGTGAAGAAACCGGGTGGCTTTACCGTCTCTGATAACATATCCCGAGTGAGCCATGATTCTGTGAAACAGAGAATTTTACAATCTCTGATGTCTCTCTGGAAAGCAACCCTTGCTCGAATTTCGTCTACCTTGTTTTCAAGAGACAGGACATTGGCGAGTAGTATACTCGGGAGCGGTGAGCGCGTCTACAKAGCCTGCCCAGGAGTCCGCTCCGTCTGCCCTTTCTGTGGCACCGTTGTTTTGGGTCAGCTACTGGGATTAAATCCATTGTCCTGGGTGGTGGCCCAAACAGAGGATCCGCTTCGGGAAAGTCGTATTCCTGGTCGTAATGTTGGTAAGTTGACGTTGCTCTTATATCCAATAGTTCTTCCTGGCTGTATGTAATAAGACTTAAGATTTCCTGTGGTAACAATGTAAGAAATAATACATTAAAAAAAAAAAATACTGCGTAGCTTCCTAAGAACGCGAAGCGACCATCTCTGTCGGCGCCATCCTAAAAAAAGGTTATGATGACCTGGCCTCCACAATCACCCGACCTCAACCCAATTGAGATGGTTTGGGTTGAGTTGGACCGCAGAGTGAAGGAAAAGCAGCCAACAAGTGCTCAGCATGTGGGAACTCCTTCAATACTGTTGGAAAAGCATTTCAGGTTAAGCTGGTRCAAAACTGTCATCAAGGCAAAGGGTGGCTACTTTGAAGAATCTAAAATATATTTTGATTTGTTTAACACTTTTTTGGTTACTACAAGATTCCATATATGTTATTTAATAGTGTTGATGTCTTCACTATTATTCTCAATGTAGRAAATAGTACAAATAAAGAAAAACCCTGCAATGGGTAGGTGTCCAAACTTTTGACTGGTACTGTATATAATTTAAGCCAAAAAATGGATGTAGCAACTACAAATTGGCCCTTTTAAGTCTATCAAAACTTTRCGAGTTTGAACACGTGTCCATTAATCCCCATTTTTATTCCATAGRCTGGKATCCGCCCTATGCAGATGTTGCAAGAGCGCATTTTTGCAACTGGATCTCCACTGGTTTCAAAACAGTGATTAATAGGCAGCTTAAACTWCTTGAATTCAACCATAATTGAGTTCAAATACACATTTAGATTTGTGAACAGCCAGCCACAACAACCACAATCCGTAAAGCGAAAATAGCTAAATGAGAGAGCAGCAGTGTGATTCAGATCAATGCGCTATGTAGATATCAATAATAAGTGATATCCGTATCGCCGTAGACTACACCACTGCTGTCATTCTTACCTCCAAGCGTTTATTGAAGTTGGATAATCTTTGGATGCTGACAGCAGTCGTACCATTGGAATACATACCTTGGATTGTAGCCTACAAAAGCCTATTCCTGCGCTTTTCCCGCAATCCATCAAACACATTCACATGTAATCCTTTGCTCCCCAACCCTATTGGTGTCCTTCTAATCATAGTGTAAAAGCACCTATTGGTAAATAAAAAAGCAGACATTGAATATCCCTTTGAGCATGGTGAAGTTATTATTGACACCTTGGACGGTGTTTCAATACACCCAGTCAATAGAAAGATACGGTGTCCTTCCTAACTCAGAGGAAGGAAACTGCTCAGGAATTTCACCATGAGGCCAATGGTGACTTTAAAGCAGTTACAGAGTTTAATGGCTGTGATAGGGGAAAACTGAGACTGGATCAACAACATTGTAGTTACTCCACAATRCTAACCTAATTGACMGAKTGAAAAGAAGGAAGCCTGTACAGAATACAAACCTTCCAAAACATGCATCCTGTTTGCAACAAGGCACKAAAGTAGGATATGTTGGTAATAGTTAAGGACTGGTGAGTTTTTCTGGATGAAAAATAAATGGAATGGAGCTAAGCACAGGCAAAATCCTAGAGGAAAACCAGTTTCAGTCTGCTTTCAACCAGACTGGGAGATGAATTCACCTTTCAGCAGGACAATAACCTAAAACACAAGGCCAMATCTACACTGGAGTTGCTCACCAAAAAGACAGTGAATGTTCCTGAGTGGCCGATTTACAGTTTTGTCTTAAATTTACTTATTGATCACTGTAATGATGTCTAATGGGTTTTCAGGACTAGCTACACAAATCCATTCATCATATTGATCATCATAATGATGAACGCTGACTCATTAACAAAAAATGTCCTCATTATGTGGACCTGGCCTGTGTTTGGTCCTGTATCTATGTTTTCTTGGTTTGTGACAGAGCATTCTTTATTCAAGTGTCCAAACAGCAGATGACTATGTGTTGTGTCTCAATATTAATATCCATTAGACCGTTGTTTTTACTTATGCAAATGAGGACATGTTCTCCAAATGTAATCTTCACAAATGTAATTTGGATTTCACTTGATAGATGGCTTAAGGTGTTTAATCAAACATTGAAACACCAAATTGTTTTCAAAATTATGTTTTACAGCAGTCTACCCCCCCACCATTTACTTAACAATGACTTGCCTCTGAATACAGTTTTGGTTTGATAGGCTCCTTTGTTCCTCAAAGAGATTTAGAGAAGACATAGGACGATAGCAAATGGTTAATGGGAAGCGGTCCATAAACCAAAGCTGCTGTTTATTCGTTTTTGTTGTCATACATTGCGTGAACTAAATATGTGTAAATATGCAGTCCTCTTTTGTTCCTTTATTGAATAGCAGGGAAATGTGTTTCTTCATAATTGCATATTTACTCCCCCGATGCCTTTGTGTTCTATGGGTGCCTGCATACATAACTGATGATTTCGTTCAATGACTGTTACTCTGCCATGCAGCATGCGATAAATGGAACCAATAAGGCATGCTTGTCGATAAAGGAGGCCCTGGCTGCATAGATATCAGGGTCGTTCCACGAAAAGAGTGCCTTTTTTTGTCCCTTTGATATTTTAAGTAGAAATTGTGCACCAATATTGAATTTTAAAAGCTTGTTATATTAAATGAAGTGCCCTTTAATATAGATCGCATGGAGAATTCAATACATCGGATTCTTTATATGAATAAAGACTTGCTAAAGTGCCAGAATTCAGCATTTTGACAAATCCCTTTATGCACCCTGTGTGAATTCTAGGAAGATTGTAAMCCACTTAACCYCAATATTCCTCCAAGTTTTCACCATCATTGTAAAGCCCTAGTTATGTTGTTGCTTTGACAAAGTCATTTCTGAAGATTATTATCTATTTCATGTCATTAGTGATTCAAGGTAAAAAAAAAAAAAAGACAACCTGTCTCTCATTTTAAGGTCAACCCTATTATCTGAACTCTTGTTTTAATATGGTGAAACTMTTCCTTTATATCTAATAGTCAAATCATAGTGTAAAAGCAGGTGAGCTGCTTCTACTCGTTCTAGCCATTTTCTGGTGTTTTGTGGTGGAAAACTGAGTGGGTCGAGCATAACACATCAACCCTGTTACCCATAGATAGATAGGATATAGAAATGTTTGAACAACTTACATTTTTTAATGTGAAGCTTGCATTCCCTTTTGTACACAACAAGCTTCCATTCCCACTGTCACAAGGGGATTTATGGCTGATTTAAGATGAAATCGTCAACCCTGTTTCGGTCAACCCTGTAAAGGTCAACCCTGTAACGGTCAACCCTGTAACGGTCTACCCCGCTACTTTATGTGGCTCTTACTATAGTATTTTTTTAATGATTATTTAACCTCCTGAGATGGGAAAACATATTTTTTTATGAAGTTGAACATATGCTCTTTATGACAGAATGTAGGTTAGGGTTAGGTCAAATATATATATATTTTTTTACAAAGTTACGCTTCGCAAAAGACACTGAATTGGTGGAACGATCCATTAGGAAGCCCAGAGATTTAAAACAAACAAATGTCTCCCAGTGCATTCTAGCAAAGACAAAAGCCCCCCTTTTAACGTAATAGTCTGGTGAGCAACATTCAAGAAACAAAGAAATATGACTGCTGATGCACTTGAGCAGGTTCATTCTMAGTTAATCCATTTTGACCACAATTTCAACAGGACTTATTTGCATGTTTTGTTATTTTTKGTATTGGAATAGAAGAGCTTAATGAAACTAATCTCTGGATCTATTAGTTCTTCACGGTGGACAAACTTAAAGTGCCCAGGGCAATCAAAATAATAATTTATAATAGTTATTAATATGTGCATATAATACAAATATTATGATTGACATGCATCTAAAATGCCTTTRAATGAGAGGTGCACCAGGGGATTCGTACAGTCACCTCCAAAATGATTGSCACCCTTAATTAAGATGAGCTAAAAAGATGTATAAAATAAGTAATACAAATACTGAGCTATATTGTATGCCAAAAAAAATGGGACAATTAATATTTTATACTAACACAATTGCTCAGAGAAAGAGATTTTGTTTAACAAGTTATATCTCAAAAAGATAGGGGTCAAAATGATTGGCACAGGATTTCAATGGGGTTGAAGTCCGGAGACTGAGATGGCCATTGCAAAATGTTGAATTTGTGGTCAAATAACCATTTCTTTGTGGATTTTGATTTTAAGTTTCAGCCTCCTAGCAGAGGCAACCAGGTTTTTGGCTAAAATATACTGGTACTGGGTAAGTTAAAAGTTCCCAGGACATATGGAAGCAAAATAGCCCCATAACATCAAAGATCCACCACCATATATTACAGTAGCTATGGGGTTCTTTTCTGCATGTGCATTGTTCTGTCGAAGCCAAACCCACCAATGGTGTGCGTGGTCAAAGAGCTCTATTTTCCTGTCATCTAACAAATGCAAACGTCTGGAGTTTGCTAACAGCATTGACACTTGGATTGGAACTTGTGCTATGGTCRGATAACATGAAAATAGAGCTTTCTGGCCCCATTGAAAACCTGTRGTTAGAATGGAAGAGGGCAGTTCATAAGCGCTGACAGATATCAAGGATCTGGAAAGATTACGTATGGAGGAATGGTCTAGAATCCCTCCAAATGTGTGCTCCAGTCTCATAAAACAATTTAGAAAAAGGCTCAAAGCTGTTATCCTCGCACGGGGAGGGTGCCAGAGTTTCAAAAAACAGGGGTGGCAATAATTTTGACCCTTATTCTTTTTGTTGTTGAATTTTTTTTTTTTTTTTTTACTTCTTAAACAGAATTTCTTTCTCTGAGCAATTGTATTAGTATAAAATAAATCAATACATTGAGCATAAAATATAGCTCAGTATTTGTATTATTTATTTTATACAGTCTTTTTTGCTCATCTTTATCAAGGGTGCCAGTCACTTCGGTGGTGACTGTATGCTTAAACATCCACTATAGCGCTGCTGTACTTGAAAAGGTACAGTTCACAATTATATTTTATGTTCCCAAACATTGCTTTGGTACTGTGGTAATAAGTGTGACCGGATTTCCTCTTGAGGCGATATAACACCCTACAGAGAGGGAGTGGGGTCGATTGCCATCATTCCCCATCTTTAAGTTTTACATTTAATATGTTGATTACAGTCTTATTCCCTCATGTGACACRGACATGAAACACATTTTCCTGTAATGGAGACTATTAATATTTTCAAATAGCTAGGAAACTGGGATTGGTAATCAGCAAAATAATGGTCAATGAAAACATGCGTAGGCTGGTAATGAGCTGGAAAGGGAAGAATAAATTGCAAATAAGGATTTCATCACTATACATTTTTTCTCTTTCCCTCAAATATGATTGTAAGGATTGGGTTGGAATTGTGGCTCTAATTGTGTGAAAGGAGAATAGAATATATAGTGCCTTCGGAAAGTATTCAGACTCCTTGACTTTTTCCACATTTTGTTAGGTTACAGCCTTTTCAAAAATGTACTCAATWGTTTTTTCCCCTCATTAATCTACACACAATACCCCATAATGACAAAGCAAAAACAGGATTTTGCAAATGATTTCGGGCCACTCAAGGATATTCAGAGACTTGTCCAGAAGCCACTCCTGTGTTGTCTTGGCTGTGTGCTTAGGGTCGTTGTCCTGTTGGAAGGTGAACTTTTGCCCCAGTCTAAGGTCCTGAGCGCTCTGGAGCAGGTTTTCATCAAGGATCTCTCTGTACTTCGCACCGTTCATCTTTGCCTCGATCCTGACTAGTCTCCGAGTCCCTGCCATTGAAAAACTTCYGCACAGCATGATGCTGCCACCACCATGCTTCACTGTAGGGATGGTGCCAGGTTTCCTCCAGACGTGATGCTTGGCATTCAGGCCAAAGAGTTCAATCTTGGTTTCATCRGACCAGAGAATCTTGTTTCTCATGGTCTGAGAGTCTGTAGGCAGCAAAGAAGCCACTTCTCTCCTGGAAAAACATCGGGACAGACTGATATTCYGCAAACGGTACAGGGATTGGACTGCTGAGGACTGGGGTAAAGTCCTTTTCTCTGATGAATCCCCTTTCCGATTGTTTGGGGCATCCGGAAAAAAAGCTTGTCCAGAGAAGACAAGGTGAGCGCTACCATCAGTCCTATGTCATGCCAACAGTAAAGCATCCTGAGACGATTCATGTGTAGGGTTGCTTCTCAGCCAAGGGAGTGGGCTCACTCACAATTTGCCTAAGAACACAGCCATGAATAAATAATGGTACCAACATATCCTCCGAGAGCAACTTCTTCCAACCATCCAGGAACAGTTTGGTGACGAACAATGCCTTTTCCAGCATGATGGAGCACCTTGCCATAAGGCAAAAGTGATAACTAAGTGGCTCGGGGAACAAAACATCGATATTTTGGGTCCATGGCCAGGAAACTCCCCAGACCTTAATCCCATCGAGAACTTGTGGTCAATCCTCAAGAGGCAGGTGGACAAACAAAACCCACAAATTCTGACATACTCCAAGCATTGATTATGCAAGAATGGGCTGCCATCAGTCAGGATGTGGCCCAGAAGTTAATTGACAGCATGCCAGGGCGGATTGCAGAGGTCTTGGAAAAGAAGGGTCAACACTGCTGGGTTCATCAGCTAGGGAGTCCATGAGTGGAAGACTGCCTTCAACACGGCCAGCAGGCACTACGAGTACCTGGTCATGCCCTTTGGCCTTACCAACACTCCTGCTGTTTTCCAAACTCTGGTTAATGATGTTCTCTGCAACATGTTGAACCAGTTCATCTTCGTCTACCTCGATGACATCCTTGTTTTCTCCCACTCTACCCAAGAACACGTGCTGTCCGACAGGTTCTCCAAYGCCTCTTGGAGAGCCAGCTGTTTGTAAAAGCTGAGAATTGCGAATACCATCGCCCACCATCCCCTTTCTCGGTTACATCGTTGCTGCAGGGAGCGTACAGATGGATCCCGGGAAGGTGAGAGCGGTGGTGGATTGGCCCCAACCCATATCCAGAGTCCAGAGCAGCGGTTGTCAACTYTTATCGCCTCTTTATCCGGGACAACAGCACCCTGGCCTCCCCCCTGTCTGGACTCACCTCTCCAAAGGTTCTGTTCATGTGGTCTCCAGCTGCTGATCGGGCGTTCCRGGATCTCAAACACCGCTTCACCACAGCTCCCAACTTGGTTAATCCGGACCCGTCCCGCCAGTTTATGATGGAGGCTGATGCTTCTGACATTGGAGTGGGGGCTGTCCTGTCCCAGCCGTCTGCCCTGGAYCTCAAGTTGCATCCCTTCACCTTCTTCTCCCATCGCCTCAATGCCACAGAGAGGAACTACGATGTGGGGAATTGAGAGCTGCTCGYGGTGAAGATGGCGTTGGAGGAGGGAACTGGAGGGGACGGAACATCCATTCATTGTGTGGACCGACGACAAGAACCTGGAATATCTCCGCACCACCAAGCGCCTCAATTCCAGGCAGGCTAGATGGGCCCTACTGTTCACCCGGGTTCAACTTCTCCCTTTTCTACTGGCCGGGATCCAAGAACRTCAAGCCAGATGCACTGTCACGCCGCTATAGCCCCACGACTACTACCCCAGAATCTTAGACCAACCTTCTACCTCGTGCCTGGCGATGGCACTCATCTGGCGAATAGGGAAGCAGGTTTGGGAGATGCAGTGTTCCCAGCCGAACCCCGGGGGGGATCCAAATAACCGGATATTTGTGCCTGATGCGGTCCGATCCGTGGTCCTGGACTTGGSCCACTCCTCCAGACTTGCCTTCCACCGAGGCTCACGTCAGACCCTGGCTTTTGTGTGACAACGGTTTTGGTGGCCTACCATGGTCCCTGACGTCTCCACATTCAGCGCTGCTTGCACAGTTTGTGCACAAAAGAAGACTCCTCTGCAAGCTCCGGCTAGTCTCATCCAACCTCTGCCGGTCCCTCACCCTCCCTGGTCTCACTTTTCCCTGGACTTTGTCACGGGTCTTCYCCCATCTGATGGCAACACCGCCATCCTGACTGTGGTGGATTGCTTTTCCAAAGCCACCCACTTCATTCCTTTCCCCAAGCTACCCYCTGCCAAGGAGACGGCCCAGCTCATGGTGCAGCACGTCTTTCGGATCCATGGACTGCATGTGGACATGGTCTCCGACCGGGGTCCTCAGKTCTTGTYCCAGTTCTGGAAGGCGTTCTGCACCCTCATTGGGTCGTCGGCCAGCCTGTCCTCTGGGTTTCACCCCCAGTCAAACGCCCAGTCGGAGCGAGCCAACCAGGACCTTGAGACTACTCTGCGGTGCCTGGTCTCCGCCAAACCCACCACCTGGAGCCAGCAGCTTGTGTGTGTGGAATAAGCCCRCAACACCCTTCCCTGCTCTGCCATGGGCCTATTGCCATTTGAGTGTTCCCTGGTGTATCAGCCCCCGTTCTTCTCCGAGCAGGAAGAAGAGGTCAGCATACCTTCTGCCCAGATGTTTGTCCGCCACGRTTGTCGTACCTAGAGGAGGGCCCGTTCGGCCCTCAAGACCACCTTCAGGTATCGATGACAAGCGGATCGCCACTGGACCCAGCTCCCAGGTATCGTTTTTGGCAGAAGGTATGGCTGTCCACCAGGATCTGCCCCTCCGGGTGGAATCCCGCAAACTCCTCACCCCGGTTTATCGGCCCGTTTCCCATCTCCAAAATTATTACCCCTCTACTGTTCGTCTTCTGTTGCCCCGTACCCTTCGTATACATCCCACCTTTCATGTGTCCAGAGTTAAAGCCATGTCTCACAGCCCTTTGTCTCCTGACCTGTTGTTTACCTACCCCTGTGGTTGTAATAAACTCTTGTTACTTCTAACTCTTGTCTAAACGTGATACATACAGTACCAGTCAAAAGTTTGGAGACACCTACTCATGTGTTTTTCTTTGTTTTTACTATTTTCTACATTGTAGAATAATAGTGAAGACATTAAAACTATGAATAACACACGTGGGAATCATGTGGTAACCAAAAAAGTGTTAAACAAATCTAAAAATATATATATATATTTGAGATTCTTCAAAGTAGTCACCCTTTGCCATGATGACAGCTTTGCACACTCTTTGGCATTATTGCACACTCTTGACATTCCAGCTTAATGAGGTAGTCACCTGGAATGCATTTCAACTAAAAGGTGTGCCCTGTTAAAAGTTAATTTGTGGAATTTCTTCCTTCTTATTGCATTTGAGCCAATCCATTTTTGTTGTGACAAGTAGGGGTGGTCAAGTATACAAGACGATAGCCCTATTTGGTAAAGACCAAGTCCATATTATGTCAAGAACAGCCCAAATAAGCAAAGAGAAACAACAGTCCATCATTACTTTGAGACATGAAGGTCAGTCAATCCAGAAAATTTCCAGAATTTGAAAGTTTCTTCACGTGCAGTCACAAAAAACCAAGTGCTACGATGAAACTGGCTCTCTTGAGGACTGCCAAACGAAAGAAGGACCCAGAGTTACCAGCTTCACAGAGTTCAAGTAACAGACACATCTCAACATCAACTGTTAAGAGGAAACTGGGTGAATCAGGCCTTCATGGTTGAATTGCTACAAAGAAAAACCGAACGCACTGTAAGAAACACACAAGAAATGGACATTAGCACGGTTTAAATCTGTCCTTTGGTCTGATGAGTCCAAATTTGAGATTTTTGGTTCCAACCGCCGTTTCTTTGTGAGACGCAGAGTAGGTCAACGGATGATCTCCGCATGTGTGGTTCCCAACATGGAGGTGGAGATCTGATGGTGGGGGGGGGGGGGGCTTTTCTGGTGACACTGTCTGTGATTTATTTAGAATTCAAGGCACACTTAACCAGCATGACTACCACATTATTCTGCAGCAATACGCCATCCCATCTGGTTTGCGCTTAGTGGGACTATCATTTGTTTTTAACAGACAATACCCAACACATCTCCAGGCTTTGTAAGGGCTATTTGACCAAGAAGGAGCGCAATGGAGTGCTGCATCAGATGACCTGGCATCCACAATCACCCGACCTCAACCCAATTGAGATGGTTTGGGATGAGTTGGACCGCAGAGTGAAGGAAAAGCAGCAAACAAGTGTTCAGCATATGTGGAAACTCCTTCAAGACTGTTGGAAAAGCATTCCAGGTGAAGCTGGTTGAGAATATGCCAAGAGTGTGCAAAGCTGTCATCAATGCAAAGTGTGGCTACTTAGAACAATCTAAAATCCACACTTTTTTTGGTTACAATTTTTTTTCCATGTGTGTTATTTCGAAGTGTTGATGTCTTCACTATTATTCTCAATGTAGAAAATAGTAATGAGTAGTTGTGTCCTACATTTTGACTGGTACTGTATGTCTTCTAGAAAGCATATGCCTCCTAGCTCTTGTGCTTTTCCAGACAGTGTTTTTGCTGTTCTCAGATTACCCCTCGGGAGATGTTGCTATGCACAATAAACATGACATATGAGCACAACAGTCCCTTTGTTAGCTTAGTGCAGACAGCGATAGATGCCCACCTGTGTGATGTTCGTTTCATCTCTGCTAGATCAAAATGAAACACGGCTGACCTGTGAGTGCAGTCKGTCACCTGGAGAAGAGACTATAAAACATGGCTTTGTGGAGTCATCTCATGCCCCACTGACAAGGAAGCAGGGTCACCCTGAAACCAGCTGAATTTCCTAGAAAAAGAAGAGATGAGTTTTATCAGTTCTAGGTTGTTTGATGCTTTCATCASAACGCCTACACAATGATGTAAACAGTCATGACATACAGTGCATTCGATAAGTATTGAGATTTACCGAATTATTCAGATTTACCTTCATAGACCCCTTTCCACATTTTTTTTACTGATCAATCTACACACAATACCTGATAATGACAAAGCAAAAACAGGTTGAGACATTTAAATAGAGACATTTGAAATATGACATTTACATAAGTATTCAGACGCTTTACTCTGTACTTCGTTGAAGCACCTTCGGCAGAGATTACAGCCTTGAGTATGACGCTACAAACACCTGTATTTGGGGAGTTTCTCCCATTCTTCTGTGCAGATCCTCTCAAGCTCTGTCAGGTTGGATGGAGAGCGTCGCTGCACAGCTATTTTCAGGTCTCTCCAGGGATGTTCGATCAGGTTCAATTCCGCGCTCTGGCTGGGCCACTAATGGACATTTAGAGACTTGTCCCCAAGCCACTCATGCTTTGTCTTGGCTGTGTGCTCAGGGTCATTGTCCTTTTGAAAGGGGAACTTGAGGTCTTCAGCGCTCTGGAGCAGGTTTTCATCAAGGATCTCTCTGCACTTTGCTCCGTTCATCTTTCCTTCAATCCTGACTAGTCTCCCAGTCCCTGCCTCTGAAAAACATCCCACAGCATGATGCTGCCACCACCATGTTTCACCGTAGGGATGGTAATGGCCAGGTGATAAGCAGTGACTAGTTTCCTCAAAACGTGACACTTGGCATTCAGGCCAAAGAGTTCAATCTTGTTTTCTTTAGACCAGAGAATCTTGTTTCTCATGGTCTTTTAGGTGCCTTTTGGCAAACTCCAAGCAGGCTGTCATGTGCCTTTTACTGAGGAGTGGCGTCTGTCTGGCCACTCTACCATAAATGATTGGTGGAGTGCTGCAGAGATGGTTATCCTTCTGGAAGGTTCTCCCATCTCCACAGAGGAACTCTGGAGCTATGTCAGAGTGACCATCGGGTTCTTGGTAACCTCCCTGACAATTATCCTTCTCCCCCGATTGCTCAGTTTGGCCAGGCGGCCAGCGTTTGGAAGTCTTGATGGTTCCAAACTTCTTCCATTTAAGAATGATGGAGGCCACTGTGTTCTTCAGGACCTTCAATGCTATAGACATTTTTTGGTACCCTTCCCCAATCGTGTCTCGGAGCTCTACGKACAATTCCTTTGACCTCGTGGCTTGGTTTTTACCCTTCCTGGGGTCCACACAAAGCATGAAACGTGACATAATACAGAACAGTAATAGACAAGAACAGCTCAAGGACTGAACTACATCAATATGGACGTTGGATGTGTTGGTTTGTTTTGGATTAATTCAATATTGCCAAAGGCATATGAAGACATGAGCACGGATGGTATTTGGATTTTCCATCTTCTGGTATTCGATATTTCCTTTGCGGATTTGACGAGTTGCTACATGTGTATCACTGGGATATTTAGATAATTAGCATCATCAGTATCCACCTTTTTCAGTAGCGTCACCTTTTTCAGTAGCGTCAATGGCATCATTAGTCATCAACAGTAAAGGGGCGACTCCGGGATGCTGGCCTTCTAGGCAGAGTTGCAAAGGATAAGCCATATCTCAGACCGGTCAATAAAAACAAAAGATTAAGATGGGCAAAAGAAGACAGATGCTGAACAGAGGAACTCTGCCTAGAAGGCCAGCATCCCGGAGTCGCCTTTCACTGTTGACATTGAGACTGGTGTTTTGCGGGTACTTTTTAATGAAGCTACCAGTTGAGGACTTGTGAGGCGTCTGTTTCTCAAACTAGACACTCTAATGTACTTGTCCTCTTGCTCAGTTGTGCACCGGGGCCTCCCACTGCTCTTTCAATTCTGGTTAGAGCCAGTTTGCGCTGTTCTGTGAAGGGAGTAGTATACAGCGTTGTACGGTATCTTCAGTCTCTTGGATATTTCTCGCATAGAATAGCCTTCATTTTTCAGAACAAGAATAGACTGACGAGTTTTAGAAGAAAGTTCTTTGTTTCTGRCCATTTTGAGTCTGTAATCAAACCCACAAATGCTGATGCTCCAGATACTCAACTAGTCTAAAGAAGGCCAGTTTTATTGCTTCTTTAATCAGAACAACAGTTTTCAGCTGTGCTAACATAATTGCAAATGATCAATGAGCCTTTTAAAATGATAAACTTGGATTAGCTAACACAAAGTGCCATTTCAACACAGGAGTGATGGTTGCTGATAATGGGCCTCTGTACGCCTATGTAGATATTCCATAAAAAATCTGCCGTTTCCAGCTACAATAGTCATTTACAACATTAACAATGTCTACAATGTATCTCTGATCAATTTGATTTCTTTAAATATTTTTTTTTTTTTGCATTTCTTTCAAAAACAAGGACATTTCTAAATGACCCCAAACTTTTGAACAGTAGTGTAAATACTTTATAAATATATATATATATATACAGTATATATATATCCATTGATTCTTGAAGAATTTAACTTATAAATGGGTCATGAGTTTAGTTCAACTGTCACACTCCATGAGAACCAAAAGTATAAGTTTGTTTTTCTCCAATTTTTGTAAATATTTGAAATGTAAACAAACACTGTATAGCCTCATGATTAAAACAATTATTTTAAACATGATTAAAACAATTATTTTGATATCATGGATGGTCAGTCCTTGCATCCATAGCTCTGTCTATTAATCTGAGAGTGGTTACATTTCTCCAGGACGATCCCTCAGCTTTTCACCAAAACAGAGGCGGGGCAACAATTTTCTTTTGTTTCATCTGTGGATTTGCCCTTTAAACAGCTGCATATTATCAAGATATCAAAGTGTCACCAACAAAAAGGTAAACAATAGGCCTACAGCAAATGCAGCATATGACATTCATTTTTAACATGTAAATAGCACTTTCAGTACCGCTCAAAGCATGCCATTCAATGAGCGCAGCATTTATTTTTCAACTCGAATCAATGAGCCCAATCAGTCCTCCATGACAACAAAATCATAAACAACAGAGTATGGCTGGCTAATAAGTCCTTCGTTTTGGGGTTATGCTCAGGGGGAAAGAATGGCTAATCTATACTTCCATATTTCCAAGTCCTATTCTTGAAGATCAAGGGGTATAACATTTATTGGAATGACTGGAATTCTGATAGACTTTGGTTTTTAATGTAAAGATATAATTGAATCGTATTATTATATGTAGTAGAAAGCAATGGGTTAGAAGAAGCCTACATAACCAACCCATAAAGTAAAATGTAACATCCATAATTGGCCAGCTATGTAAACTTTAACATTGATTTATCCTGCAATAGATGTCATTCAATTGGTAACATACATTTTTGTCTTCTTCTAATGCCTCTTAAGAGGAAGTAATCTAAAAGTAACTGAATGTAATCAGATTACGTTACTGAGTTTGCRTTATCCAAAAGTTTCGTTACTGATTACAATTTTGGACAGGTAACTAGTAACTGTTCACATTTAGAAAGTAACCTACCCAACCCTGACATTAGTGCACAGATAACCCTGGTATTTGATTGAAATATGAGCACAGTTCAGTGTGTGTGTGAGTTGATACAGTACAGTGAATTGGTACAGTACGTTCCAACAAAGTAACAGGGATATGCACAGAGCACTGATCAGGGCTGATATTTGATCTCCACCATAATTCTTCTTAAAATGCAATACCGGTCCCTACACTATGTGAGCATTGGACAAGGATACCTATCACTGTACTTCTTCTTCAAAAAAAGTTGCAACACTAGCCACAACAAAAATGACAGAGCAAGGCTATTTGCTCATTCACATGGGCTTATGCGTCTTCGTGCAATGGTTTCGTTTTCCTGGCTAAACCCCTTACATTAGCATCTGAAAATGACTCATTTGGTTGAGAATCAACTGGTCCAGCTTTTTCTTGAAAGTCTACTGGCCTAGGTGACAAAGCAGAAGTATCCAATTCTGACCATAACCTGCCGGGAGGTGGAATTCGATCCACTGGGCCATCAGAGGAACAGTTCTCAGGGCAGGTCATTGTCGTGTGAAAAGCAGCTGCATTTTCCAGTTGAGGGGATTTCAAAGGAGCCGCTGAGAGCTCCTGCCTCTCAGTCGGAGCCACCTGTCCGACCCGACCGAAATCTTTAGACCTGAAAGTTCACCGCAGGGGTTGGGCTGCCTGGTGAGCTGTTTCACATTCAATTGGCCGCTTAGAAGCTGACAAAGGTGCGGCGATGACAAGACTTGTTAAGTACATTTCAGTCATTGCGGTCATAAATGGTTTCGTAATAGAGATTACATTTGGGAAAGGTCAAAGGCTTTGAGTGAGAAGTGGGAGATTAGTCATATGTTGTATGTTGTAATGATCTGTACAGGGTCCTTCACAGGACCTGAAGGAATGTTTGGGGCCATAATTAGGAGGTGAGAGGTGTGGGATTTGCATGAGAAGTTGTGAGACAGGAAAGAAACTGTTTCTAAGCTATTATATGGAATTGTTTTAAGATGGTCATACAATGGATCATTTAGCTATTTGATTTAGAATGTTAAGACCCCTTAAGGTATCAAACATTGAATTTGGCATTACTGCTWTGAGCCGATAGAAACACACTGAATAACAGATTCACTGCATGGAACAGTCCAAAAAATTATAATCAAAAAGGAAGTTTGTTCTGAAGTGTCTGTCCTATGTTTGAGAGATAAGATAGATCAGGAAACCATATTTTCTTATTTTTTGCATGTATTTATCCCTTTATTTTAAGCACTAAACTATCTCCATATATATTTCCATACGTTTGTTTAACTGGTACTGGGGAAAAGAGGGTGAAAAAAAGAGTGTGCAAAGCTGTCATCAAGGCAAAGGGTGGCTACTTTGAAGAACCTCAAATCTAAAATATATTTTTATTTGTTTAACACTTTTTTGGTTACTACATGATTCCGTATGTGTTATTTCATAGTTTTGATGTCTTYACTATTATTCTACAATGTAGAAAATAGTAAAATAAAGAAAAACCCTTTAATGAGTAGGAGTGTCCAAACTTTTGACTGGTACTGTACATATATTTTTTTACTTTCCCACACACCCCTTAAATCAACTATGTTGTTTCAACATCCTTATATGAAAAACAAAACTCTTTGTAAAGCTTACAATTTGCCCAAAACCGTTTTACTTTTTCAGTTGGGACCGTGGTTCAGTTGACCTCTACCTCAAAAACGGGAAGCAAAACATACATTTTCAACRATTCCTCAAGCATTTCTTTTGTAACTCTTTTAATGGTCATTGCCTCTTTGGTCAAGAGGTGGTTGATGAATGGACTAATTCTGTAGGATTAGTCCTCTTGGTTTGATCCAGTCATCCAAACAAACGTGACCGCCGAGCGCTGATCTACATAGGTAAAACCATACAGACCGCCCCATGGGGGGTTCAGTCAATGGATTAGCCGGGATCAGCCATAGCCCTTTGAAATTCTTTGACTTCCAAATACTTATTGACCTAGAATCACAGCGCAGAATGGGGAGGGGACTGACTAGTAGCAGACAATACAATACCAGCAGAACACTGAAAGAAGTTACCCTTGGCTAGACAACACTAAAGGCAAGCGGGCTGTAACCACCTGGTTGTCATTTCTGATTTGTTTTGGGGACTATTGTTGGGGACTATTGTTGTACACCTCAAACTAGCTAACCCTAGAACCCATAGAGAGTGGCATGAGAACGATGTATTGCGTCTTATCTTGTGTATTACGCAACACATGGGGCCTCAACTGTGTCAGGTGGCCTTTTGTTCAGGTCTAGGCTCAGTTCTGCCAAAGTGCTCTGCCAAATAAACAGTGGATGTTCCACAGAATGGTCTGCTCCACCAGCTCAAATGACATCCTGCCAGAAGACAGACAGCTTTGGAAAGGAAGTTTTTTTTGGGACGGCTGAGGCAAGATTATACTAACCGTGAATCCATTACTTCACCTCAAAGACAGAGTTGAATATTTTGAGCTCTAATATCAAAAGTTAGAATACATAGAGTGAATATAGATAAATACATTTTGTAAGCTGAGTAAAGCGTTTTGGTGGGAGTTTTGGTTTTGGTGCATTCTGCTACTGTAGCATGCAATGGTGTTGAACACAGTAAACCCACTAACATTTGATACCAAGTGATAAGCAATTGTCATTTCAATACAAGCACTCCAAAATAGAAGTGAGACAGGACATGAATTATATACTACATTCACGTCAGACTAGAGCCTATTCACTCATAGTGTCTATTCTCATATATGTTATGCATTGTGTCGAGTATGCTTGACAGAGACAATTTCCCAGTTCTAATCTAAATATTATTTTACTCTTCCAATCTGCTTCTAACTACCTGGTCTAATGCAGCTCCAGATGGGTCCCATTCTGCCTGTCGCCAGAAAAACACAAACAGCATATTCCATATGCCTTAACGCTCTCCTAAAGGAGAAAATACAATTCAAGCAGGGGCATAATATTCACAGAAATAGCATTTTTGTCCCCCCCGGTTTTATGGAATGTGATACAAAACGAGGCAACGGTGTGCTTTAAGACCATGCGGATCGGCTAGGCTGTTTTGGAGTGTTTATCCTACCGGATAAAAAATAATAAAAAATGATGTCCCCCACACCAAAGTTCCGCCCCTGAATTCAAGTGTAACATTGGGGAAGATATGTGCTCACGGGCAAAATAATTGTACATTATGATGACATTTTGAGATRATCATTGATTATTAAATCAGCACAGTCCATCTCATGTTGAGCTAGATACATACAGTATTCACCCAACTGTATATTTCCTGATTGAAATCTTAAGGAGGATCTTCCCACTGGGCACAGATGTCAGTTAAACATCTAGTTTTGATTTATATACATTTGGTTGAGTTGTCAACTAACGTGAATTCAACATGAAATCAACAACAAATGTCACCATGTGAATGGACTTGTGTTTTAAGTTGGGTGGAAAAAACAAGAAATTCTCTTACGTTGAGGACTTTTTTCAAATCCAATTAGTTTTACAGGTTGTTTCAATATCATCACATTACATTTTTGGGGTGGAAATGACGGGGAAACAACGTTGATTCAACCAGTTTTTGCCCAGTGACTTGGCACTTCATACAGACCTCTTTCCTAAGGGCTAATCAATACATTTGCATTGCAAACCGTTCTCCAAATCCATGAATTTCCCTAAAATGTAAGGCAAGTGGTCAATTTATAATACACATCCCAGTTTTCAGACACTATTTTTTCATCCATGAAATACATCTCAGTACACTTATTCTAAAAAGGGTGCACAGTGATTRAAATGCAGCTGGCCTGATAGATACATTTATTAGCTCATACATATGCATGACATAGCTAAAGAGTCTCTGCTGACACCCATTAGAACAGTTGTACCGAGGAGGCCTATTTAAGAGAATTTGCATGAGGACATTAGGAGATTCATCACAAGTGACAGCAGAGGGAACATTCAGGGCAGGAACCAGAGGAGCCAATCTCCTGACCCACATGTGTAGTAGCTAGCTGGCCAGGTTATTAGATACCATTCAAGTTCAAGTGTCTCAGTTTGCTCCCAAGATACTGTGGTGTTAAAAGTAGCAACTAGAAGCAGTAACACTCAAAGGTGCCGATATGTGGGTCGCAAAWCAAAAGGTTAGTGCAGTGTGGTCAACATGTTCTTCATCCTTTAGAAGACGGGCCTATGGTCCATACGTATGCAATGAGTAATTGGCAGCAGGAAAAYGTGTGGACTGCATCTTTGAAAGCAGTCTTCACAGTCGGGGTTGCTTTGTCCTTGCTTTGAACGATCTGCAAATCCATTTATGGTATTTGCAGGGATGTCACTCTACACAAGGCTCGCATGTTGTCAATTCCTTTGTTGTGCCTCTTTAATGGTTTGCCTCAAATCATTCTAGCCCAAGATCGCAGAGCACTACTGACAGAAATAACCTCAACTGTCATCGGATCTTCAGCTTACTGTCGAAGAGGATAATGAAATATAAAATATTGATGTGACACCAACATTTCTTCCTGGAATTAACAGCCTATTTTCCATGCAATGTTATTTGTTGATACTGACAGACTTCAATGCTAAGGATAGACATTCACATAGAAAAGTAGGTTACATTGCTCTTGGAACAGCCCATCCTGTTAATATATCTTACACATGTCCTGAATAGAATCTATATCATCACTCATATTGATGGCTGACATGGGAAATCATTCATTTACATCTATTTAGAGATGGATTCTGGTTTAGGTTTAGGCATCCAATTGATCTATTGCTATTGCAGTCCTCTGGTGAGGGAGCAGACATGCTAAAATTAGCAGCGCCACATCGGCTGGCAGGTTGTTACCAATCATCCACGGTAGGAAGAGAGAGAGAAAGAGAGGGGGAGGTAAAGTAGCTCAATTTATGTAAAACTCAGAGCAGCCCTAAAGCCAGTGGGGCATAGTTATGGATCATAGTACACATGGCTAGAATGAACATGAGTTAATCAATCCACTTGTTAATGTTCACAAGGTATCCACATCAGCTCAATCGTGGTCATAAATCTGAACTTGACCTTTTTGACCTCAGTGGGAGCKTTCCCAATCCTGTTCCCAATCCTCATCTTGGGGCTTGCAGATGCACATACTGTACAGTAGGTTCTAGCCTAACGTTATTATTCGGAAACGGTACATTAATGATATTTTTGTTCTATGGAGGAGTGATGCTAAACAGCTCCAGGCGTTCCATGCTTTTCTTAACTCTTGTTCTGAGCTCTATGCAATCTGATACACAGCAAATCCGTTTCCTTGATCTTTAGAGTTTGTGTGAGGATAATGTTCTATACTGTACACTTATCTTTATAGGAAACCTACTGATCCTAACCGTTTGTTAAGGGCTGATAGCKGTCACCCGATTCCCTTTTAAAACAGTTTGCCCTACAGGCAATTCTGCCGAATCAAAATAATTTTCAAAAAATGGTCAGATCAGTACTGCCATTGAGAAAATCCAAAACAAATCGAGACATGATCTCTTTCAAGGACAGCCTCAGAATAAGAAGCATTCTTGCATTCTTACTACATGCTATTCAAAGTGCTCTGAAAAAATTAAGGGAATCGTTCACAAACTTTGGCACATTCTAAGATCCGATGACAGTATATGTCATGTGTTTTTGGACCCTCCCTTGGTCATATTCCCGCAGRGCGGAAATCTCAGTGATGAATGGTAAACTTTGATGTAACACCCCAAAATACCCACCCACAACGTCTCCTTGTGCCTCTACTGGATGKAAACTACAAGTGTAATGGCKGCACTCAATGCAATGGCACTAACAGATCSTTCAAACACCCTCAAACAGGGAAACAGATCTCAATCAAAGGTGTTATCACGTGATTCCACTAATGGCAGKTATTTATCTTAGAACTTGTCCYTGTGTTAAAAATGATGTGGGTTAAACAATGCTCAAACTAAAAGTAAGACTCACTGAGCATCGTAGCACCAYTAGGTGCAAAAACAGGATGTACTCAGTTGTGGTCCAGTTTTTGGAAGCGAACCACTCTATTTTGTCCCTTCACTATATTGGCATCGAACACGTCACCCTCCCTAGGAGAGGGGGTGACCAGGACAATTTATTGTTCAAACGAGTGGCCGCCTGGATATTTAATTTAAAGACTCTTGCGCCCTCTTCGGTCTCAAAGTAGAGTTTTATCTGAAGCCATTCTTGTGATTTTGGGTTTTTTGCTATCCATTGTAAATAATGTTTGTAGGCCTATGTAGCCAAATTGTATCTATGATCGTATGTTATCATTCATGCTTTTTTATATGTTCTACTTATATGTGTAAATCAACCAATGAAATCAAGCCACAGCCGGCCATGATTACAGACACCTGTGTGTCCTTTCAAACTATATAAACTAGTGGCCCGCAGTGTTTGTCATTATAAATTGGGTGGTTTGMGCCCTGAATGCTGATTGGCTGACAGCTGTGGTATATCAGATGAGTATGAAAAAACATAATTACGTTGGTAACCAGTTTATAATAGCAGTAAGGCATGAGGGGGTGTGGTATATGGCCAATATATCACGACTAATGGCTGTATAATGGCACTCCTCATTGTGTCGTGCAAAGACCAGCCCTTAGCAGTGGTATATTGGCCATAATCACACCCCMCCATGCCTTATTGCTTAATTATACCCTGATGATGACAGCTTGGTTGTAGAAACGTTGGTTAAAAAATTATTGCAGCTGAGCTCCTAKAGTGTGCGGCTCTCCTTTTCTTTTTGTAGCCCAGCGCTAACACATGCAGAGAAACACTGGGCATTTATTAGCCTGTCATTAGATAAAGGTGAACCAGCACTGGTCTACAATCTTTAAATGTGTGATTAAACACAGGTGATAATTGCTCTCAAACAATAATGATATAGGACTCCAGTTGAAAACCATCAGGTCTTTAAAGAGAGAAAAATGAATTGAGCTCCAGGGGAAAGTCCAGCATGGCAGCTTTAATACCTTTTTTTAAGGATGGAGAGCTGACTTTCCATATTTGTGATTCCCCTAACATATTGCTTTTGGTTTATGTTGTTTATCCCTGAATGCAGTTGCACCCATTCACATCCTTGTACTATATTTAGTACAATATCAAAACGCGCTACTGAACCAATTCTGTTTGGTGTAAATGCATGAAATTTGGTGTCAACAAATTTAGTACAAGTGTCTAGACAGGCCACATTGACGTTTTAAGATTGTCATCATCTATCATACTTTCAATATCAATTAAAGTCAATAATAATAATTAAAAAACTATTAAAATGCCTTCAGCATACAGTGCCTTCATAAAGTATTCACATCCCTTGACAYTTTCCACATTTTGTTGTGTTACATCATCAAGTTAAAATTGATTAAATTGAGATTTTTTTGTCACTGGTCACTGGCCTACACACAATACACCATAATGTCAAAGTGGATTTTATTTTTTTATTTTTACAAATTCATTTAAAATGAAAAGCTGAAATGTTTTGAGTAAATAAGTATTCAACCCCTTTGTTATGGCAAGCCTAAATAAGTTAAAATGTGCTTAGCAAGGAATCTGAGTACAATAATAGTTTTTTTACATGATATTTGAATGACTACCTCATCTCTGTACACCACACATACAATTATCTGTAAGGTCCCTCAGTTGAGCAGATTCAACCACAAAGACCAGGTAGGTTTTCAAATGCCTCTCAAAGAAGGACACCTATTGGTAGATGGGTAAAAAAAGGAGACATTGAATGTTACTTTGAGCATGTGTAACCGGTGTGAAATGGCTAGSTAGTTAGCGGGGWGCGYGCAAGTAGCGTCACTCACTCTGAGACCTTGAAGTAGTTGTTTCCCTTGCTTTGCAAGGGCCGTGGCTTTTGTGGAGCGATAGGTAACGATGCTTCAAGGGTAACTGTTGTCGATGTGTGCAGAGGGTCCCTGGTTCGAGCCCAGGTTGGGGCGAGGAGAGGAACGGAAGCTATACTATTACATTGATGCTGTTGGCCCAGATCACTGGTTGCTGCGGAAAAGGAGGAGGTCAAAATGGGGATGAGTGTAACCGGTTTGAAATGGCTAGATAGTTAGCGGGGTGTGCGCTAGTAGTGTTTCAATCGGTGACGTCACTCGCTCTGAGACCTTGAAGTAGTTGTTTTCCTTGCTCTGCAAGGGCAAGGAGCAATAGGTAAATCAAATCAAATCAAAGTTTATTGTCACGTGCGCCGAATACAACAGGTGTAGACTTTACAGTGAAATGCTTACTTACAGGCTCTAACCAATAGTGCAAAAAAGGTATTAGGTGAACAATAGGTAAGTAAAGAAATAAAAACAACAGTAAAAAAGACAGTGAAAAATAACAGTAGCGAGGCTATATACAGTAGCGAGGCTATAAAAGTAATGAGGCTACATACAGACACCGGTTAGTCGGGCTGATTGAGGTAGTATGTACATGTAGATATGGTTAAAGTGACTATGCATATATGAGGAACAGAGAGTAGCAGTAGCGTAAAAGAGGGGTTGGCGTGTGGTGGGTGGCGGGACACAATGCAGATAGCACGGTTATCCAATGTGCGGGAGCACTGGTTGGTCGGGCCAATTGAGGTAGTATGTACATGAATGTATGATATACATGATAAACAGAGAGTAGCAGGAGCGTAAAAAGAAGGGGTTGGGGGGTTGGGGGGGCACACAATGCAAATAGTCCGGGTAGTCATTTGATTAGCTGTTCGGTAGTCTTATGGCTTGGGGTAAAAACTGTTGAGAAGCCTTTTTGTTCTAGACTTGGCACTCCGGTACCGCTTGCGGTAGTAGAGAGAACAGTCTATGACTGGGGTGGCTGGGGTCTTTGACAATTTTTAGTGCCTTCCTCTGACACCGCCTGGTATAGAGGTCCTGGATGGCAGGCAGCTTAGCCCCAGTGATGCACTGGGCCGTACGCACGACCCTCTGTAGTGCCTTGTGGTCGGAGGCCGAGCAGTTGCCGTACCAGGCAGTGATGCAACCAGTCAGGATGCTCTCGATGTTGCAGCTGTAGAACCTTTTGAGGATTTCAGGACCCATGCCAAATCTTTTTAGTTTCCTSAGGGGGARTAGGCTTTGTTGTGCCCTCTTCACGACTGTCTTGGTGTGTTTGGACCATTCTAGTTTGTTGGTGATGTGGACACCAAGGAATTTGAAGCTCTCAACCTGCTCCACTACAGYCCCGTCGATGAGAATGGGGRCGTGCTCGGTCCTCCTTTTCCTGTAGTCCACAATCATCTYCTTAGTCTTGGTTACGTTGAGGGATAGGTTGTTATTCTGGCACCACCCGGCCAGGACTCTGACCTCCTCCCTGTAGTCTGTCTCGTCGTTATCGGTGATCAGGCTTACCACTGTTGTGTCGTCTGCAAACTTAATGATGGTGTTGGAGTCGTGCCTGGCCATGCAGTCRTGGGTGAACAGGGAGTACAGGAGGGGACAGAGCACTCACCYCTGGGGGGCTCCAGTGTTGAGGATCAGCGTGGCAGATGTGTTGCTACCTACCCCCACCACCTGGGAGMAGCCYGTCAGGAAGTCCAGGATCCAGTTGCAGAGGGARGTGTTTAGTCCCAGGATCCTTAGCTTAGTGATGAGCTYTKARGGTACTATGGTGTTGAACACTGAGCTGTAGTCAATGAATAGCATTCTCACATAGGTGTTCCTTTTGTCCAGGTGGGAAAGGGCAATGTGGATTGCAATAGAGATGCATCATCTGTGGATMTGTTTGGGTGGTATGCAAATTGGAGGGGGTCTAGGGTTTCTGGGATAATGGTGTTGATGTGAGCCATTACCAGCCTTTCAAAGCACTTCATGGCTACGGRCGTGAGTGCTACGTGTCTGTAGTCATTTAGGCAGGTKGCCTTCGTGTTCTTRGGCACAGGGACTATGGTGGTCTACTTGAAACATGTTGGTATTACAGACTCAATCAGGGACATGTTGAAAATGTCAGTGAAGACACCTGCCAGTTGGTCAGCACATGCCCGGAGCACACGTCCTGGTAATCCGTCTGGCCCCGCAGCCYTGTGAATGTTGACCTGTTTTAAGGTCTTACTCATGTCGGCTACGGAGAGCGTGATCACATCCGGAACAGCTGATGCTCTCATGCATGCCTCAGTGTTGCTTGCCTYAAAGCGAGCATAGAAGTGATWTAGCTGGTCTGGTAGGCTCGTGTCACTGGGCAGCTCGYGRCTGTGCTTCCCTTTGTAGTCTATAATAGTTTGCAAGCCCTGCTCCATAAGACGAGYGTCGGAGCCGGTAACRATGCTTCGTGGGTGTCAGTTGTTGATGTGTGCAGAGGGTCCCTGGTTCGAGCCCAGGTAGGGGCGAGGAGAGGGATGGAAGCTAAACTGTTACACATGGTGAAGTTATTAATTACACTTTGGATGGTGTATYAATACACTCAGCAACTMCAAAGTTATAGGCATCCTTCCTAACTCAGTTGCCGGAGAGGAAGGAAACGCACAGGGATTTCACCATGAGGCCAATGACTTTAAAACAGTTACAGAGTTTAATGGCTGTCATAGAAGAAAACTGACGATGGAAGAATAACATTTTAGTTACTCCACAATATTAACTTAATTGACAAAGTGAATGAAGGAAACCTGTACAGAATAAAAATATTCCAAAACATGCATCCTGTTTGCAACAAGGCACTAAAGTAATACTGCAAAAAAAATTGCAATGAACCTTTTGGCCTGAATACAAAGTGTTATGTTTGGGGAAAATCCAATACAACACATTACTGAGTACCACACTACATATTTTCAGTCATAGTGGTGGCTGCATCATGTTATGGGTATGCTTATAATTGTTAAGGACTGGGAAGTTTTTCAGGATGAAAAAGAAACAGAATGGATAATAATAATAATAATAATTATAATAATAATTATAATAATAAGCAAGCACAGGCAAAATCCTAGAGGAAAACCTGGTTCAGTCTGCTTTTCACCAGACACTGGGAGATTAATTCACCTTTCAGCAGGACAATAACCTAAAAAACAAGGTCAAATCTACATTGGAGTTGCTTACCAAGATGAAAGTGAATGTTCCTGAGTGGCCAAGTTACAGTTTTGACTTAAAYATGCTAGAGAATCTATGGCAGTATTTGAAAATGGTTGTTTTGCAATGATCAACAACCAATTTGACAGAGCTTGGAGGATTTTAAAGATATTGTACAATCCAGGTGTGCAAAGTTTTTAGACACTCAYCCAGAAAGTATCATAGWTGTAATCACTGCCAAAGGTGATTTTAACATGTATTGACTCAGGGGTGTGAATACTGTATTTCATTTGTAATACATTTGCAAAAATGTCTAAAAACATGTATTCACTTTGTCTTTATGGGTTTTTGTGTGTAGATGGGTGAGACATGTTTTTAKTAAATCCATTTTGAATTCAGGCTGTAACACAACAAMATGTGRAGTAAGTCAAGGGRCATGAATACTTTCTGAAAGCACCTTATGTCATTTGAAATACATTTCAGAATTAAATTGTTTAAAATCCTAKTATTCTTATTTTACCTGYTCTAATCSCAAATCKGACTATCATATGATTCAACTCATTSTTGTTCGTGAACAAGTGATCAGATCTTAATACGTTTTTGGTATATAGATTGTCTRGATCAATATACGGTATATATGAAAACAATATCGAAAGAAATCTACACAGTCTCTCTCACACACACATCCCTAGTGTACATGCAGTAGAATAAGGCTGTAACGTAACAAAATGTGGGAAAAGTCAAGCGGTCTGAGTACTTTCCGAATGCACTGTATTTAAAAACAATATTGAAAGAAATCCACACACACACTCACTCCTCGATTATATTGTACAGCATGAGCAAATCCAATGTAAATCAATGGCGAGTGAGGCCTGCWACAGCTTTCTCTCTTTTTCTCTYCCTCTCTCACAAGCGCACGTGTACACACACATACCTCAGACATATACACATGTGGGTGCGCATTGACGTCTGTGGTATTCTTCAGATTTGCCCATCAGTAAGCTCAGAGAGCAGGTGTACTAAAGGACATTATACATTCCGTTATGGACATGAATGGGTTAAGCACAGTGTGAGTTMAAATTTGTAGTTTTTGTTCAGTTTAGAGAAATCAATTGTACACGTCCCTGACCTCCCATCATTGCCTTTCCCTGTAATTTGCAGGTGTGGGACAAACATAAATGTCCAGCCAGACAATGAATCCTGGAGTTTCATTACTCAAGCTTTAATTCCCACTAAGCTTTGCACTAAGCTCAAGTTCTAACTCTCGCTTGTACTTCATAAAACTCTCAAGTGGTCCATTTTCATTGTTGATCTGAGGTAAAGGGATCATTAAGTCTGATTTCCTGTCAGTCTTCTAAAAAGGATGAATAACCAGCCTTAGGCCATTGAAGTTGCTCTTGCCTACAGGGCTCCATTTAATCCTAGTAACACTAAACTGACCAAAGGGACCCTCAATGTCAAGTTCATTGTTAGTGGGACTAGTGGATGGGACTAACTCCAGGTTAGAATCCTCACCCGAATACTAACTTCCTGTTGTGCGCCATCTATGTTGGTGTTTTACTTCAAACAGTGACATGGTCAAGTGATTTAGGAAACACCTTGGCAACTGGAGTGTTGCAWTTTTAAATCTCATATGAGGCATTAATGCACTCGCTACAAATTTGAGTAATGGGGTTTGTTTGGAACTTGATTGCCTATAACCCAGTTAATGATCAACAATGGCTAATCACTAAAATCATGTTTATTTTGTAGTTGCTGTAAACACAGTGAATAGTGTCTCTGTGTGGCATTCTCAATTTAATAGGTTTTCCGTCAACCGCTTGATTGGCAGATTGTTCAGATATTTAAATCATTTTACAGTGATTCCCATCATGCATTTCACATTCAATGTCATCACATCTGTGCAATTTAACGTTATCATGTCTCCACGGGTTACTATTTGCATATGTAAATTAGCACGTCTACAAGGGAAGATAAATTATTCAAATTCTAAAAGTAAATGGAAAAGAGGAATTAATTTAAAACAAAACTGTGATCAGGCTAGCTACACCATGAAGCTCCATTGTTGAACAAGAAACACAACATCGAACACAACTACCCAATTTTGCAACTCTGTGAGGTAACGGTTTTAATCATGCTCTGCTTAGTGTAAGTCTCTGAAATCTTCCACTGCGCTAGGTAGGTCTTTGTGTTATCGTGTTCCCTCCGTTCCGCCTCTTTGTTTGCTTTGGTGCAGTTGCTGTGGAGACTGAGCCCAAGGCCCCCAATCAGTGGGCCATACCATTGGCAGGCAGAGGGGTGGGGAATAAGGGAGGAGTTGGGTTGGAGTAGTCCATTTTCCCATCTACAGGCCTTCAATAATCCATGGTAATAATGCTCTCGCTTCTCCACCACCATAAATCTTGCCATGGCGGAATGTGTCACTGACAAAGTGCTCTTGTGATAACACAGCTCGGCGCGTTATTGTGCTCTAATGCATGTGACAGCAGAGAATCCCCTGATGCCTTTACAGAGCTCACCTCAACCAAAACAGTAGGGCTTCCATTCAGGTGAAGTCTTTGTCTTACAAAAACATCCGTGGTCGGAATCCTGAAAGCTTGGACTTTGAAATGTTAACTACCACCTGCCACCACATTCTGCTCTCAACAAAACATTACTGTCAGAGTCAATTGTATTTGCGCTGCGGCTTCGGTTACAGCCTATCAAAGCAATGCTCCTTCTCAATCTGGTAGCAGTTTCACTAGGACTGCAGTGAAATACTCTAATTGCATTTAAAGACCAGTACATATGCACAAGCTGTTTGGGCTGTGTTGTGCCACTTGACTTCAAAGGGACTGTCAAAGGTGCCCGATTGGCCTGTGTTGCGTAACATGAACTCTGGCTGAGCTGCCCATATAAATATGTGACGATTGACTTGGAGCCTGATGACACATCTCAGACCTTTGTCAGCTTTTATCATGTGTTTTCTTCTGTCAGCCAAGAAAATGCTTGAGGTGCAGCTGTTGGAGAAACCTGCAATTTGTTTCAATAAAGCTCGTTGGAGACGAGGGGGCGTGGTGTGTGTGCGTGTGCACGTGTGTGTTTGTACATGCACATGCCTTTGTGAGTGTGTGTGTGTGTGTGTGTGCACATGTGTGCGTGCGTGTGGGTGGGGGTTATTTGGCTACCGTTTGCTTGGTCTTCATGTTGTACAGCGACTGACTAGAATACTGATGGGTTGGGTGTCTCCTACCATTATATTGAAACCCATCAGTTTCTCAAGARCCCAGATGGATAAAATGGCCATTTGATTTTCACAGGCCCACTGAGAGAAGACAGTGAACTGGTGGTTTTGGCACTGGACCACAGCATGGTGGCAACCTGATTGATCCTTGAGGGATTTGAACCATTTCCAGCTAATTTCACATGTTGTGGTTAATAATGATATGGGAGGTACAATCACCAAGACAAGGCCTMAGCATATAAGGGGAATCCTTTTTGATCAAATGATGAACTACAAACACCAAGTGTAACCCTCTGAACCTTTTTTATTGTTTATATATCATATTCAAATATATTTGCATGTATATTCTCAAGATTTCAAGCTTTTAAGCAACAAGCTCTCACAGTCTCACTGCAGAATTAGACGTTCATCAAATTGTATTTGTTGCTCCTGCTGCTCTGTATCATTCCATTTCTCCAAACGTCAACTTTTGAAGATAAGGGTGAAGTTTAGGCACTCATTCCGAATGGTTAAGGAAACGGTTAACGATTTGGGATAGGGTTAAAACCAAAAGGGGAAAAAAAATGTGTCCAAAACGAGGATCAAACACACAACGTTCTAATCCAGAGTCATGGGGTTACACGCATCCACCTCCCCCATCCACAATAATCYAGCAAAACCCAAGCCTACTTGATGGTAATAGCGTTCAGTGTTGACCCTAGAGGCCGGTTTTGAAGGYATTTCCCGACGTCCTCAGCTCATGGATAGATGTCCAATTTCAACTTCAATCTTGAACGAATTGGCTACTTCTAAGAGGCCTAAATGTAGCAAACAAGTGTTTTTGTAAATTGTACCAAAATCTTCTGCACTTCCATTGTGGCACTTACCATCTTGTTTCAGCTGCCGCCACTGTCTGTATATATMATTTTTTTGGTTGCCATTGCAGACCTTTCTTTGTTCTCATCAGCTCTGTCACGAATGTCGCACTTCAATCTATCCCTACTATTTGACAGGCTCTAGAAATGAGTATTCCTTTCACTTGGTAACACTTTCAGTTTGAATTTAATTTATCTTCCATTCTGAAAGGAGGCTGCTTTGTTCATAAAATATACAGGTTAGCATTTTTCGTCATGAATCTTGTTTTGGAGGTAGCTCTGCAGAGTGGTAATTAGCTGGCATAGYCACAAAGTCATAACATCTGATTTTAAACATAACCCTAACCKTAACCCTAACTTTAACCACAGTGCTAACCCTAATGCCTAACCCTAACCTTAAATGAAGACCAAAARGCACATTTTTGTTTTCACAATTTAGMCAAWTTTGACTTTGCAGCTTGCCCATCTAGCCGTAATCGCTCAGTTCTGCCTCCAGGACTAGACTCATCCCAATAAATGTCAACCTGCATAAAATAGAGTCGACTTCACATTAATTTAAAATGTGAACTCTTATTATTCACCATATTTATTGTGCTCCTGTTTTCAATTCCCTGATCTCCTATTTTCAGAGGGGTTATCTAAATGCTAATGTCTCAAAGCATTAAATTGAAGGCACAGTTGGTGTCACAGATAGAAGGAAGAAAGGCAGCCACTAACCTCTTTGTGATTGAGGGAAAGAGACGACAAAAACAACCAAGGATTTTATCGAGGGTTTTTAGAAAATGAAATGGGTCTCCTCTTCTGTGGTGTGAACATGCATGGGAATCGCAACAAAAGACATGCGATTTAGATTCCTGATGATGTCAATCTGGTCTTTGCGCTGTGGCGAAGAGATGAAATGTTCAATTTGCGATTTAGATTCCTGATGATGTCAATCTGGTCTTTGCGCTGTGGCGAAGAGATGAAATGTTCAATTTGTTTCATGACCCTCTCGATACAGCCAAGCTGCCATGGATTAGGCCGGTCTCATAGCACTAAACTACTACATCCTCTATGGTTTATGGGTAGTTAGATCTGCCCTACGATGAACCAGATAAGTGTGTGTGTGTGTGTGTGTGGTGTGTTTGTGTGTGTGTGTGTGGTGGTGTGTGTGTGTGTGTGTGTGTGGTGTGTGTGTGTGTGTGTGTGTGTGTGTGTGTGTGTGTGTGTGTGGTGTGTGTGTGTGTTCTTGTGTGTGTGTTCTTGTGTGTGTACTGGATCCCAAAAGGGACAAAAACATTCCGTATCCACCACCTTTTGCATATGCATTGCCAGTTACGTGATTGTATGCATGTTTCAACGCATGAGTTCCTGACAAAAAAACATTCCGTATCCACCACCTTTTGCATATGCATTGCCAGTTACGTGATTGTATGCATGTTTCAACGCATGAGTTCCTGACAAAAAAACATTCCATATCCACTTACATATGAATTTACTGATATCCATGAAGTATTTTTATATTGAACCTTTATTTAAGCAGGGAGTCATGCTGAGACCACAGTCTCTTTCGCAGATGAGCYCTTCATAGTATACTTCCTGACTGGTCAAATATCCAGTATAACCTCCCTTCTTCACTCCCACACTGTGGTGATTTGCAAAACTTTAAATCACCAGGCTAGTGATAAAGCCTCACCAGGAACCTGTGGTGCGTCTGAAGTGGAGAAGGCAARAGGGTGAAAGCCCTCCACTGTGTGCCCTCCTTCAGTCCCTCTCTGGGTTATATAATACTTCTTTCACATAGAGTTTGACCTCCAGAGCAGTCCAATGTTGTCCAGCAGCAGCAGCAGTAGAAAGCAGCACCAGCAATAGCCTCATTTAGTTTCTCTTTGCTCAGTCTAAGAAAAGCTAGCCTCAGATATTTATCCTCACATAGAAAGCAGCTAAATGTGATGATTCATGGGCTAGCCAATACCTAGACATGTGTTCAGGCACAGGGACATTAGAGTGTTATCAAACATTGCCACAAGGCCTGGACTATTATATTATGAGAAACGAGGGGAGCATAATATCGCTATTTGTGCCCAACACAGCATTCTGCCTGCATTTGTGTCACTATCATTCACTCCGTACATACATCATACAATACGTGATCAGATGCACTGTCACAAATATCAATGCCCCCGCTGGCTTTGTCCTAACCTGGGTGCCTGGGTGTTTTGTCCTAGCCTGGGTGCCTGGGTGTTTTGTCCTANCCTGGGTGCCTGGGTGTTTTGTCCTAGCCTGGGTGCCTGGGTGTTTTGTCCTAACCTGGGTGCCTGGGTGTTTTGTCCTAACCTGGGTGCCTGGGTGTTTTGTCCTAACCTGGGTGCCTGGGTGTTTTGTCCTAGCCTGGGTGCCAACCTGAGATGATTCCACTCATTTCAAGTCAAGCAGTTATGTAACATTTGAATGTTTTTCTGATCAAGTATGGGCGTATGATCCTCCTCATGGTTCCACTTTGCAATGACCTTCCTTCACTTAGAACATCTTGTTCAACAACATAGAGTGACCCTAGAAATAGCCCTTTGAAGAAAAACCAACAACCAAACTCGTTATAGCTCATTCTTGCATTGTACAGTTCTGTGCTTGGGGACAATATACATGCAGCTTGTTTTATTTTAGTTAACGTGAAGGAAATTAAATTATACTTTTGATAAGGTATGTTTAATCTATGTTATGTATTCTTCTTTCGGTCCTGAAGATTTCTCAATGGGAAATGCACTGAATCAAATCAAATCAAATGTTATTTGTGCTTTGAAAACAAAAGRTGTAGACTAACAGTGAAATGCTTACTTACGGGCCCTTCCCAACAATGCAGAGAGAAAGAAAATATATAAATAATAGAAAAACACAGTGAGTAGCAATAACTTGTCTATATACACGGGGTACCAGTACAGAGTCAATGTGCAGGGGTACTAGGGAATTGAGGTAGATATGTACATATTTGTAAATGTTTTAATCAACTAGGCTAGTCAGTTAAGAACAAATTCTTATTTACAATGACGGCCTACACCGGCCAAACCCAGACAACGCTGGGCCAATTGTGCGCTACTCTATGGGACCCTATGGGACTGGATTTGAACCAAGGTGTCTGTAGTGACACCTCTAGCACTGAGATGTTGTGCCTTAGACCGCTGCGCCACTCGTATCACTAGGAACAACRTGACTAGTCAACAGGACAGATAATAAAGAGTAGCARCAGTGTAYAGTATGTTGTGAGTCAAAACAGTTTGTGGAAAAAGGGTCAATGCAGATAGTCCGGGTAGTCTATTTAGAAGTCTTATGACTTGCRGTTAGAAGCTGTTCAGGGTCCTGTTGGTTCCAGACTTGCTGCATTGGTACCGCTTGCCGTGCGGTACCTGAGAGAAAAATCTATGACTTGGGTGGCTGGAGTCTTTGACAATTTTTAGGGCCTTCCTCTGACACCGCCTGGTACAGTATAGAGGTCATGGATGGCAGGGAGCTCGGCCCCAGTGATGTACCTGGGCCGTACACACTACCCTCTGTAGCGCCTTGCGGTCGGATGCCAAGCAGTTGTCATACCAAGCGGTGATGCACCCAGTCAAGATGCTCTCAATGGTGCAGCTGTAGAACCTTTTGAGGATCTGAGGGCCCGTGCCAAATTTTTTCAGCCTCTTGAGAGGATTCTTCTATTCAAAATGTTCCAAATGAACCACTACCTCCCTTTAATAGATTTCACTCCTGGTTCATGGAYCAGCATAAAGCAGCCATGAATAAAATGCAGCCAGGCTGAATGAATGGCACTTACTCAAAATTTGCACATGATGGTATGGAAAGAAAGACATCAAATGAATCTGAGCCTTCAGCATAGACCCAGGCTGTCATTGCGTTCGGAAGCCTACTGTAGCAGGAAGGATATTGTCAGGGAGGGTCCCTTTTATGCTGCAGACAGAGTAAGCCTCATTCAYACTGGTTTTGTTTTCACCCAAAATTCCACAAGTGCCTGCCTGACATCTTGAACAATCCCATGGTCCAGGACCTAGATTAGTTGGAATTCCACAGCACTTTCGTCCAGGTGCACTGTATTACAGTAGTATACGCTCTTTGCCAGCATGTGCCTTTCCCAAGGGAGGGGTGGGGGGGGGGGGTGGGGGGGTTCTACTAAGCTATATCATAATTCAATCAAAATCAAATGTTATTTGTCACATGCCCAGAATACAGCAGGTGTAGACCTTACAGTGAAATGCTTACTTACAAGCCCTTAACCAACAATGCAGTTTTAAGAAAAAATGTGTTAAATTATTTAACTGAAGTTAACTAAAATTAACTGAAGTAAATATACATTTTTTATTAATAATAATAATTAAGGAGCAACAATAAAATAACAATAGCGAGGCTACATACAGAGGGTACTGGTAATGGCTGCTGTGCGTAGCAGAGAGAACAGTCTATTACGAAGGTGGCTGGAGACTTTGGCAATTTTTTTATCCTTCCTCTGACACCGCCTGGTTTAGAGGTCTTGGATGGCTGGAAGCTTGGCTCCAGTGATGTACTGGGCCGTATGCACTACCCTCTGTGTTGCCTTGCGGTCGGAGGCCGAGCAGTTGCCATACCAGGAGATGATACAACCAGTCAGGATGTAGAACTTTTTGAGGATCAGAAGACCCATGACAAGTTTTTTCAGTCTCCTGAAGGGAGAATAGGCATTGTCATGCCCTCTTCACGACTGTCTTGGTGTGTTTGGACCATGTTAGATTGTTGGTGATGTGGACACTCAACCTGGCTCGCATTACAGCTCTGTCGATAAGAGTGGGGGCATGCTTGGTCCTCCTTTTTCTGTAGTCCACAATCCTCTCCTTTGTCTTGATCACGTTGAGGGAGAGGTTGTTATCCTGGCACCACACTGTCAGGTCTCTGACCTCCTCCCTATAGGCTGTCTCATCGTTGTCAGTAATCAGGCCTACCACTGTTGTGTCGCCGGCAAATTTAATGCATGGCAATGGAGTCATGGGTGAACAGGGAGTACAGGAGGGGACAGAGCATGCACCCATGAGGGGCCCCAGTGTTGAGGATCAGCGTGGCAGATGTGTTGTTACCTACCCTTACCACCTGGGGAGGCCTGACAGGAAGTCCAGGATCCAGTTGCAGAGGGAGGTGTTTAGTTCCAGGGTCCTTAGATTAGTGATGAGCTCTTAGGGAACGATGGTRTTGAAAACTGAGCTGTAGTCAATGAATAGCATTCTCACATAGGTGTTCCTTTTGTCCAGGTGGGAAAGGGCAGTGTAGAGTGCAATAGAGATTGCATCATCTGTGGATCTGTTGGGGAGGGGGTATATGGCAGCCATCTCCTCCGGCACTATCTCTATATGGAATTGT